>NW_026728705.1:32500-334944 GCF_030684315.1 Stegostoma tigrinum
AACTGGATTGTCGATTATTCCATCCTCATTGTACAAAACCCACCTGCTTCTTCAACATGTTGATTCATAAAATTGTACCATATAGACACGAAGGATTCCTCCTGTACTGTACTGCTACGGTGTGATTTGGACAATTTATAAGTAGGTTGCAGTCACCTGTAATTAAAGCCATACCTTTATGCCTTCTATCTCTTAATTCCACCCGAATGCCTCCCCCAATATTACTGCAGCTTGGGGTCCATTTGCAGCACTAAGGACATTTTCTGTCCATTGGTGTTTCTCAGCTCAACCCAAACAGACTCTACTTCAATACTCCCTATGTCCTGGCTCACATCAGTCTCCTGTTTTAGTCAGCAGCTCCTGACACATCCTTTTCCCTCTTTCCTGCCCAATCCATCTTCCTCAGACAACCTACTGATTCCAGGTTTCAATCTTGTAAACTTTCTCTGAGCCACTTTGAATAAACGAACAGAAGAACAAAACCTGCATACGGTATTCGAGATTTGGTCTGACCCCTTCCTTGTACAAATGAAGCAGAACATCTTATCATTGATGATTTCTTGCTGTCATAACAAGGGAGATGGCCTAGTGGCTTTCTGGATTTCAGAGAGATCTTGATCAATTGGGGCAATGGGCTGAGGAATGGGAGATTGAATTTTATTGGATAAATTTTTGTTCTACCAAAGTGCAAACTTCACAAGGGCAGGACTTATACAATTAATGGTTGGGCTCTGGGTAGTGTTGCAGAACAGAAAAAAAAACCTCGGGTTTCAGGTACATCATTCTTTGAAATTTGCATCACAGGAAGACAGGGTGGTTAGGAAGGCATTTAGCACACTTGTGTTCATTGCTCAGGCCTTTGAGTACAGAAATTGGGAAGTGATGTTGGCTCGTCCTTTTCTGTCGGACGGTGTGCTGCTCTGGTCGTCCTGTTATGGGAAGATTATTATTAAACTGGAGTGGGTTTGGACAAAATTACCAGGATATTGCTGGGAATGGAGGGTTTGAGTTATAAAAATACACTGGACAGGCTGGGACTTCTTTCACTGGAAGGTAAGGGGTTGAGAAATGGCCTTATGCAGGTTAATAAAATAATGAGGGACACGGATAAGGAATAGCAAAGGTCTTTTTCCCTCAGGTGGGGGGTTTCAAAACCAGGGGCTTTTTTTTTAAGATGAGGGGAGAAAGATTTAAAAAGGACATGACAGACAACTTTTTGTTTTACACAGAGTGCTCAGTGTGTGGTATGAACTGCCAGAGGAAGTGGTGGATATCGGTACAATTACAATGTTTAAAAAACATTCAGATAAGTACATGAATTTGAAAGGTTTAGAGCGAATATGCACCAAACGCAGGAAGATGGGACTAGTTTAGTTTGGGAACATGGTCGGCATGAACTAGATGTATCGATGGGCCTGTTTCCATGCTGAATGACCCTCTGATAACATTCTGTATCTGCACACTAACTCTGAAACTCAATTTCTTAATTTCAATTCTTCTGCACTTCAGAATTCCATTTAACGAATATTGTGCTCTATTCATTTTGGTAGGAAGAATTTTTCAACTTCATCCACCTCCTGCAAGATATTTTGCCTGTTATAATGTTCCAGATTTCAGATGAAAGATCGAAAGGGGGGCAAAACAGGTGAGGGAGTAACTTTTATTAATAAGGAAAACATTGCTGCTATCACCAGAAGAGATATTTTAGAAACACCATCCAATGAAAACATATGTTGAAATTAGAAACAAAAAGAACGATTATCTAATGGGATTGTGCCATAGGCTTCCTAATAGTCAGAGGGAAATTGAGGAACAAATGTGCAGAGAGATCTCAGATAGGTGTAAGAATAATAAGATTATAATAGTTGGTGATCTTCAGTTTCCAAACATTTACCTGGACTGACATAGTGTTAAAGGTTTGGATGGTGAGTAATTTGTGAAGTGTAGAACATAGAACATAGAACAGTACAGCACAGAACAGGCCCTTCAGCCCACGATGTTGTGCCGACCATTGATCCTCATGTATGCACCCTCAAATTTCTGTGACCATATGCATGTCCAGCAGTCTCTTAAATGACCCCAATGACCTTGCTTCCACAACTGCTGCTGGCAATGCATTCCATGCTGTCACAACTCTCTGTGTAAAGAACACACCTCTGACATCCCCTCTATACTTTCCTCCAACCAGCTTTAAAATATGACCCCTCGTGTTAGCCATTTCTGCCCTGGGAAATAATCTCTGGCTACCAACTCTATCTATGCCTCTCATTATCTTGTATACCTCAATTAGGTCCCCTCTCCTCCTCCTTTTCTCCAATGAAAAAAGTCCGAGCTCAGTCAACCTCTCTTCGTAAGATAAGCCCTCCAGTCCAGGCAGCATCCTGGTAAACCTCCTCTGAACCCTCTCCAAAGCATCCACATCTTTCCTATAATAGGGCGACCAGAACTGGACGCAGTATTCCAAGTGTGGTCTAACCAAAGTTTTATAGAGCTGCAACAAGATCTCACGACTCTTAAACTCAATCCCCCTATTATTGAAAGCCAAAACACCATATGCTTTCTTAACAACCCTGTCCATTTGGGTGGCCATTTTAAGGGATCTATGTATCTGCACACCAAGATCCCTCTGTTCCTCCACACTGCCAAGAATCCTATCCTTAATCCTGTACTAAGCTTTCAAATTTGACCTTCCAAAATGCATCACCTCGCATTTATCCAGGTTGAACTCCATCTGCCACCTCTCAGCCCATCTCTGCATCCTGTCAATGTCCTGCTGCAGCCTACAACAGCCGTCTATACTGTCAACGACACATCCAACCTTCGTGTCGTCTGCAAACTTGCTGACCCATCCTTCAATTCCCTCATCCAAGTCATTAATAAAAATTACAAACAGTAGAGGCCCAAGGGCAGAGCCCTGTGGAACACTACTCACCACTGACTTCCAGGCAGAATATTTTCCTTCTACTACCACTCGCTGCTTTCTGCTGGCCAGCCAATTCTGTATCCAGACAGCTAAGTTCCCCTGTATCCCATTCCTCCTGACCTTCTGAATGAGCCTACCATGGAGAATCTTATCAAATGCGTTACTGAGGTCCATATACAACACATCCACAGTTCGACCCTCATCAACTTTTCTAGTCACATCCTCAAAGAAATCGATACGGTTTGTGAGGCATGACCTGCCCCTCACAAAGGCGTGTTGACTGCATTTGATCAAGCCATGCTCTTCCAGATGGTCATAAATCCTATCCCTCAGAATCCTTTCTAACATCTTGCAGACGACAGACGTGAGACTTACTGGTCTGTAATTGCCGGGGATTTCCCTATTTCCTTTCTTGAAGAGAGGAATTACATTTGCCTCTCTCCAGTCCTCAGGTATGACTCCAGTGGAGAGCGAGAATGCAAAGATCCTCGCAAGTGGTGAAGCAATTGCATTTCTCGCTTCCCAAAGCAGCCGAGGACAAATCTGGTCCGGGCCTGGCGACTTGTTGCTTCCTCTATCTCTATCCATTCCAGCATGCACACCTGCTCTTCAAAGGTTTCGCTCACTACAAAGTTCGTTTATTTCGTAAAGACAGAAGCAAAAAACTCATTTAGGGCTTCCCCTACCTCCTCAGACTCCACACACAAGTTCCCTATGCTATCCCTGATCGGCCATACTGTTTCTTTGACCATTCTCTTATTCCTCACATAAGTGTAAAATGCCTTTGTGTTTTCCCTAATTCGTACTGCCAAGCCTTTCTCGTGCCCGCTCCTGGCTCTCCGCAGACCATTTTTGAGCTCCGCCCTCACCTGCATGTTATCCTCTCGAGCTGAGCTTGACCGTAGCTTCCTCCACCTGATGGAAGCTACCTTCTTCCTTTTCACGAGAAGCTCCACTGCTCTCGTGATCCAAGGTTCCTTTAGCTTACCCCTTCTTGCCTGTCTCAGAGGGACATATTTACTCCTCACTCGCAACACCTGTTCCTTAAACAGTCTCCACAAGTCTGTACTGCCCTTACAATGGAACAATTGCTCCCAGTCCATGCTTCCTAACTCATGTCTAATCGCGTCATAGTTTCCTCTTCCCCAATTAAATATCCTCCCATTTTGCCTAATCCTCTCCTTCTCCATAGCTATGTAGAATGTGAGGCAGTTATGGTCACTATCACCAAAATGCTCTCCCACCACAAGATCTGATACCTGCCCCGGCTCGTTTCCGAGCACCAAGTCTAGAATGGCCTCTCCCCTCGTCGGCCTGTCAACGTACTGAGTTAGGAAACCCTCCTGAACACACCTTACAAAAACAGCTCCATTCAAATCTTCTGCTCGAAGGAGGTTTCAATCAATATTCGGAAAGTTAAAGTCACCCATTACAACAACACTACTACATCCTCACTTTTCCAAAATCTGTCGACCGATGCTTTCTTCAATCTCCCTGCTGCTATTGGGGGGCCTGTAGTAAACCCCTAACGAGGTGACTACTCCCTTGCTGTTCCTAATTTCCACCCATACTGACTCAGTGGGCAGATCTTCCACGACAATGGAAGCTTCTGTAGCTGTGATACCCTCTCTGATTATTAGTGCCACACCCCCTCCTCTCCCCCCCCCCTCCATATTATTTTTAAATGTTCTAAACCCTGGAACAACCAGCAACCATTCCTGCCCCTGAGAAACCCATGTCTCTGTTATGGCCACAACATCATAGCACCAGGTACTGATCCATGCTCTAAGTTCATCACTTTTATTCCTGATACTCCTTGCATTAAAGCAAACACACTTTAACCGATGCCTTGGTTCCGTCCCACGAGCTGGTCTACCTCTTGTTACTGCCTCACCTGCATCAACTCTCACCTCTGGTATACAGTTCAGGTTCCCACCCCGCTGTCATACTAATTTAAACCCTCTCGAACTACTCGAGCAAACCTTCCACCCCGGACATTGGTCCCCTTCCAGTTCAGATGCAACCCGTCCTTCTTGTACAGGTCCCACCTTCCCCAGAAGGCATCCCAATTATCTGCATATCTGAAGCCCTCCCTCCTACACCAGCTGCATAGCCACGTGTTAAGCTGCGCCCGCTCCCTGTTCCTCGCCTCGCTTTCTCGTGGCACCGGTTGTAAACTCGAGAACACTACTCTGTTCGTTCTGCTTTGCAGCTTCCATCCTAACTCCCTGAAATCACTTTTTATACCCTCAATCCTTTTTTCTGGCTATATCATTAGTGCCAATATGTAACACAATTTCTGGCTGTTCACCCTCCCCTTTTAGAACCTTCTACACCCGATCGGAGACATCCCGGACCCTGGCACCAGGGAGGCAACATACCTTCCAGGAATCCCGATCCTGACCGCAAAATCTCCTGTCGATTCCCCTAACTATCGAGTCCCCTACCACGAGTAGTTTTCTATTCTGCCCCCTTCACTTCTTTGCCACAGTGTCAGGCTCAGTGTCAGAGAACTGACTACTATGGCTTTCCTCTGGTAGGTCATCGCCCCCCAACCAGTAGTATCCAAAACGGTATACTTATTGCTGAGGGGAATGCCCACAGGGGATCTCTGCACTGTCTGTCTGTCCCCTTTCCTCCCCCTAACTGTAACCCATTTAACCTTGTCCTGAGCCTTAGGAGTGACCAACTCCCGGTAACTCCTCTCAATTACCCCCTCTGCCTCCCGAATGATCCGTAGTTCATCCAGCTACAGCACCATTTCCTGAACACGGTTTTCAAGGAGGTGGAGTTGGGTGCACTTCCCGCAGATGTAGCCAGCGGAGACGTGTGCCATGTCTCCCAACTGCCACATTCTGTGGGAGGAGCAAGCAACTGCCCTAGCATCCATACCCCACTTATCTGAACACCCACTCAGTACTAAAGTAGAAAGCTTACTTCAAGTAATAATAACAAATTAATAACAAACTTATATTCAATAGAGAAAGTTTAGCATGAACCTTACCTTTTTAACTAGGTTGGAGGAGGAGGGCGGGTGGGAGACATTACAGTTGTAGATTCTCGGATTTAGCCGCCTTGCTGATATATATGGTCACTGCTTTACTTCCCGGCTGCCCCTTTGGTCCTCGTCACTTCCTCCGCTGCTCCCGCTCCTTCTCTGAAAGAGGAAAAACACCGCTGCCCACTACCGGTAAGTAATTTTAAAAAAAAGTTGCTTTACCTTAGCTGCAGTCTTCCGGGTCCATCTTACCTCCGCTGCTGCTCGCACTCAAAAAAAACGTTAAGACGTTAAATGTCTTCAAGGCAGAGATTGATAAATTCTTGCTCTCACAAGGAATTAAAGGCTACGGGGAGAGTGCGGGTAAGTGGAGTTAAAATGCCCATCGGCCATGATTAAATGGCAGAGTGGACTCTACTTCCACTCCACAAATGGCCCTACTTCCACTCCTCTATCTTATGGTCTTATGGTCTTATGATTCCCATCAGAACTGCTTTACCTTTGCTATCGTCCCTGTCAGGAACAATCAATCCGGGTTTCGTAACTGGGAATCATACCCAGGCCGCCGAGGTGAAAGTGCCAAATCCTAACCACGAGGCCACCAGGAATGACCGCAGAAACACGTGCATTGTTTCTTAATAAGGCAGCAATTGAATTTTTTTCTCTTCCAAAATGATCAAATCAGCAAGGTTTTACCGACCCATCAGCCCCAGTTTGCTGCACTTGTTCTGTAGCTTTGCATGCTCTGATGTTTCAATTGTTCATCTCAGTAATATTTTCACTGTTATGTTTTAATCTCAAAAGTTACGACAAATGGGACTGAAGTTTGAGATGGCAAAACTGTGTTCATGTCCCCCTCTGGGATCTGAAACTGATTTTCACCCACAAACAGAAGCAATCAGATACATTCCCACAACAGTGACTGAGGCCTCAGGACAGACCAATCCCCAGAGAGCAAGGATTTCACCCACCTGGCTTATATTGTTTAATTTCAGACTTCAAAGTCGGACTCTGTTTACAGCAAAGAAGAAAATCATTCGATCGCTCCCCTGTCCGTGTTACTGCCCCATTGTTTCCCCATCACACTGCACTTTATACTGCTCCAATTCATTCTTCCTACCAAACTGGAACATTCCTTCCATCAGCTACTTCCAAAAGATCTTTCTTAAATACCTGGAAAGACAAACAGGAATGTGGTATTTCAAACACATTTCTGGCTGATGGAGGAAATGACATGATGGTGTTAATACAATTGCATCAGGAATAATTTCAAGCAACATTTGAAGACCTTTTTTGGATGTTGGATGCAGCAGGTGGTGAAAATTCTCACAGGCCCCAGACAGAAATGAACTTACGGCCATTCGGTGAATCACCAAAATACAGACCCAATGCTGCTGGCATAGGCATCCTCTGAGAGAGGGTCTCATACATTAGAAACTGCACTGTAGCAGATGACTGCATAGCCTGTGCATAATAGACCAACAAAGTAAAAATAAAATGGTCGGTGGGCCCTCTGTGTTTCTGCACTGTAGTGGTTATTACATTTGCCTCACAGCACTGCTCCCTCATTTTCCGAACGAGGTGTGTTTTTCCCACTTTTCGTTAAATGTGAACAGAGTTCAATGCTATATTGCTGTTCTGATTTCAAATGCTTGCCGCTTCTAATTTGGAGCCAGGGGTTTGGCTACAAAAGTTCAAGAGACAGGGAGAACCTGCTGCAGCCGTTGTCAAATTGAACAAAAGCTTTCTCACCCCTTTTGCACGAGAAGAACCATTCATGAGGAATTTGTTGCTTTGAACTGTGTCGCAGAGATGGGCAGGAAACCGTTGATCAAAGCTACAGTGGCTGCTTTCTGCTGGCAGCGGGAAATTGGAGAGAGAGGTCAAGTCCCTCTCCTTGTCTCTGTCTCACTCTGTGCGGAGCAGGGGAATAGAGAATCTTTGATGGATGTGGTTTGAATTCAACCTTGTCATAGATTTTGTGTGGATTAAGTGGAAGGAATTGGAGCCTTAATTGCTTGTCCAAAGCAACTGAAGCACATGGTCTTGAGCCAACATCTTTTCTAATTTACATGCTGATGCTGATCCGTTGAGCTACAGAAATGAGCATCAACAAACTGTGCAAAATCCCCGCATGTGGAAATCCTGGTGTGGACCGGAGTGGACAAAGTCAGAAATCACACGACACAAGGTTATAGACCAACAAGTTTATTTGAAAACACAATCTTTCTGAACGCTGCACCTGACTTTATCACTTTCTTATGATGTGTAACAAAGTAATAAAGTAGTGCTTAACCTAACAAACGAGAACACCCCGAAACCTCATGATTTCAAATAAGCCTGTTGGACTTTAACCTGGTGTTGTGTTACTTTGACTTTGACCTGGGAATATATCATGTTCCTTCTGTGTCGCTTGTTCAAATTCCTTCAAGTCTCCCTTAATGGCACTGTGGATCTGCCAACAGTACATGGGCTAGAGCTTTCCCATCCTCTCCAGGGCGGTGAGAGATCGGCAATAAATCTGGCCCTACCAGCGATACCAATGACTCATAAGCAAACAAAATAGTTGCCATATTTAAATTAACAGATGCTAATTAGCAAGAAAACCAGAACAGAATATTTACAGACCCCATGTTGAAGGGGTATGGTTCTCTTTATCACCCCTCTATCGTTTGCCCTTTGTTATTTTCCAGTTCTGTTCTGGCCCCTGCTGGGGTCACATCGATTTGACCTGTTCGTCTTCTGAGGAGTGCCATGACATCAGAAATTATTTGTACACAGATACATGAGCTTCAAGCAACGGATCAAATATGGGCGTAAAGATTCTCCAATCTTTTTATTTACCTGGGTCCTAAATGTGGACCGTTGCTAATGATCCCAATCTAAGTGTACAACCCCTTCCGAATGAACCTCACTGACTTCCTGACCATTCCCTGTGGGATGAATTCTCTCCGGATTGTTTCAGCTCACTTTCTCTCGGGAGAACATGTCACTGTCTTGCTGATGTCACAATGCTCTCTCGTTACCCCCGGCCACATTAACCATTTCATTTCCGGCTGTTTCTCAAGGAGCTGCATGTGTTGGGGCCCTCTCTGCAGTGCGGGTTCACCGTGAATTTACATGCCATTTCTTTCATATATAGCATATTATACCTGCACATCCACTGATAGCCCAACATCACAGCACGTATTAACATTCGAGTGCATTTATTAAAATGGATGTCTGTCTCAACATCTTCCCATGTGGTGCTGATCTGTCAGGTAGTGACCAGATTATCAAATGTGGTTTTCAAAAACACAATTAGAACAAAAACAAAATGTAAGTATTGCCAAGGAAAGATATCAACTTATTCAAATTAGCTCAACATTCCAGGTTTTAACTGCAACATTGGCGGACACTACATTACTCCTGAACTGCGCCCAAAATTAATTATTCCAGTTCGTTTGTCAGCCTGAACAATATATTCATTACTTTCTATTTAAAATTGGAGGTCCCTTGATGCATATAACCTTACAGGGTTGTTGGGATTGAACAATTACTAACATTTGTTTAAAACAGAGCCAGCATGACCTCAGAGGGCTGAATGTTCTCCCTCTCTGTTCGACGACAATAACTCAAGGATCCAAACAGAACAGGATCAGCTGCGCAAATCTCTCCAACCAACTGAAGTCCTGAATCCCTGGTGACATTCCTGAAATTCCAGTCTCAAACTTCTCTTGAAACTTAACACCTTTCTTCATAGGCACAGCCCATATTTGGGCTCCTTTCGACAGAGATAGAATTGAAAGGAGGAAAATGATGTTTCACTTATTCGAAACAAAAGTTTGACTCCACTGGGAGCACTGTCAATATTTGTCGTTGCCATTTGGACAAAGGAAATAGAGGCACTGGAAATGTGTCACACTGATTCAATAAGGCATTATCAGAACTGAAAACATGTAACCCTCAGGCAAGTCTGGGGAGCTTTTCTCTAGAAAAGAGAAAACTAAAGGATGAACTGACAGAAACCTTTAGAATGACGAAGGGTTTAAAAACCCAATAGTGGTTGTATGAGAAACCTCTTTACCCTGCGACAGGTCAGAATGTGCAATTCACTCTAAGAGCACGAGCTGGAGGTGAACAGAGGAATATATTTAAGTTGGATGCAAACGTGAGGGAGAAAGGAATAGAAGATTCTGCTGATGGGGAAGATGAAAGGGGAGGATGTGGAGCATAAATACTGATGGAGACTAATTGTGCTGATTGGGCAAGAGCCTCGATGGAACAAAGACAAACATATTTACTTCTGATCGAATTGGAGTGGTGAGGAAAACATTATTTCCGATACAGGACAAAATAAATTTACTCCATCATTTTTTGGGGATCATTTCCATGAGAATGTGCAGTGCCAGGCTCAAAGAGCATTAGCCTCACTGGTAGCAAAGTGGTGAGAGTGGCCAGCCCAGCAGAATAGAACATAGAACATAGAACATAGAACAGTACAGCACAGAACAGGCCCTTCAGCCCACAATGTTGTGCCGACCATTGATCCTCATGGATGCACCCTCAAATTTCTGTGACCATATGCATGTCCAGCAGTCTCTTAAATGACCCCAATGACCTTGCTTCCACAACTGCTGCTGGCAACGCATTCCATGCTCTCACAACTCTCTGCGTAAAGAACCTGCCTCAACATCCCCTCTATACTTTCCACCAACCAGCTTAAAACTATGACCCCTCGTGCTAGCCATTTATGCCCTGGGAAATAGTCTCTGGCTATCGACTCTATCTATGCCTCTCATTATCTTGTATACCTCAATTAGGTCCCCTCTCCTCCTCCTTTTCTCCAATGAAAAGAGACCGAGCTCAGTCAACCTCTCTTCATAAGATAAGCCCTCCAGTCCAGGCAGCATCCTGGTAAACCTCCTCTGAACCCTCTCCAAAGCATCCACATCTTTCCTATAATAGGGCGCCCAGAACTGGACGCAGTATTCCAAGTGCGGTCTAACCAAAGTTTTATAGAGCTGCAACAAGATCTCACGACTCTTAAACTCAATCCCCCTGTTAATGAAAGCCAAAACACCATATGCTTTCTTAACAACCCTGTCCACTTGGGTGGCCATTTTAAGGGATCTATGTATCTGCACACCAAGATCCCTCTGTTCCTCCACGCTGCCAAGAATCCTATCCTTAATCCTGTACTCAGTTTTCAAATTCGACCTTCCAAAATGCATCACCTCGCATTTATCCAGGTTGAACTCCATCTGCCACCTCTCAGCCCATCTCTGCATCCTGTCAATGTCCCGCTGCAGCCTACAACAGCCCTCTACACTGTCAACGACACCTCCGACCTTTGTGTCGTCTGCAAACTTGCTGACCCATCCTTCAATTCCCTCGTCCAAGTCATTAATAAAAATTACAAACAGTAGAGGCCCAAGGACAGAGCCCTGTGGAACCCCACTCACCACTGACTTCCAGGCAGAATATTTTCCTTCTACTACCACTCGCTGTCTTCTGTTGGCCAGCCAATTCTGTATCCAAGCAGCTAAGTTCCCCTGTATCCCATTCCTCCTGACCTTCTGAATGAGCCTTCCATGGGGAACCTTATCAAATGCCTTACTGAAGTCCATATACACCACATCCACAGCTTGACCCTCATCAACCTTACTAGTCACATCCTCAAAAAACTCGATAAGGTTTGTAAGGCATGACCTACCCCTCACAAAGCCGTGTTGACTGTATTTGATCAAGCCATGCTCTTCCAGATGGTCATAAATCTTATCCCTCAGAATCCTTTCTAACACCTTGCAGACGACAGACGTGAGACTTACCGGTCTATAATTGCCGGGGATTTCCCTATTTCCTTTCTTGAAGAGAGGAATTACATTTGCCTCTCTCCAGTCCTCAGGTACGACTCCAGTGGAGAGCGAGGATGCAAAGATCTTCGCAAGTGGCGAAGCAATTGCATTTCTCGCTTCCCAAAGCAGCCGAGGACAAATCTGATCCGGGCCTGGCGACTTGTCAATCTTAATGTTTGACAAAATTTTCAGTACATCATATTCCTCTATCTCTATCCATTCCAGCATGCACACCTGCTCTTCAAAGGTTTCATTCACTACACAGGTCGTTTCTTTCGTAAAGACAGAAGCAAAAAACTCATTTAGGGCTTCCCCTACCTCCTCAGGCTCCACACACAAGTTTCCTATGCTATCCCTGATCGGCCCTACTCTTTCTTTGACCATTCTCTTATTCCTCACGTAAGTGTAAAATGCCTTTGTGTTTTCCCGGATTCCTTCTGCCAAGCCTTTCTCGTGCCCCCTCCTGGCTCTCCTCAGACCATTTTTGAGCTCCTTCCTTGCCTGCATGTAATCCTCTCTAGCTGAACTTGACCCTAGCTTCCTCCACCTTATGTAAGCTACCTTCTTCCTTTTCACTAGAAGCTCCACCGCTCTCGTCATCCAAGGTTCCTTTATCTTACCCCGTCTTGCCTGTCTCAGAGGGACATATTTACTCATCACTCCCAACAACTGTTCCTTAAACCATCTCCACATGTCTATAGTTCCCTTACCATGGAACAACTGCTCCCAGTCCATGCTTCCTAACTCGTGTCTAATCGCATCATAGTTTCCTCTTCCCCAATTAAATATCCTCCCATTCTGCCTAATCCTCTCCTTCTCCATAGCTATGTAGAATGAGAGAGTGTTATGGTCACTATCACCAAAATGCTCTCCCACCACAAGATCTGATACCTGCCCCGGCTCGTTTCCGAGCACCAAGTCTAGAATGGCCTCTCCCCTCGTCGGCCTGTCAACGTACTGCGTTAGGAAACCCTCCTGAACACACCTTACAAAAACAGCTCCATTCAAATCTTCTGCTCGAAGGAGGTTCCAATCAATATTAGGAAAGTTAAAGTCACCCAATACAACAACCCTACTGCGTCCACACTTTTCCAAAATCTGTCGACCTATGCTTTCTACAATCTCCCTGCTGCTATTGGGGGGCCTGTAGTAAACCCCTAACGAGGTGACTACTCCCTTGCTGTTCCTAATTTCCACCCATAGAAGGAAACCCTCTGACCCTCCCACTTTACTCACTGTCAGAATGAACATGGCTCAGTCTTGAATGTAATTTTCCCTCATTTTCAAATCAATTCATGGGGTACTGTATCAATGTCTAGGTCAGCACTTATTGCCCATCTCAATTGTCCTCCTTGAGAAGATAGTAGTTTCTGGGACTACAGCCTTCGAGGTCACGGGACATCCACAATGTTGTTTGGGAGAAGGCCCAGGATTTAAAATCACTGAGAGTAAAGGAACAGCCAATATGGAAGATAATGATATTCAAGTCCCAGTTACTTCAGTGAGTCCACTAGATCTTCAAGTGATGATCATTTTGAGATTTCTGTCTGCAAATCTTCCCTTTCTAACATCCTGTTAATGAGAATGGTGTGCAGTATGGAGAAGGGCATGCAGATGCTAACTGTCCCATAAAACTGCCTCAGCTGTTATTTTTTTTAAGACAATGAATGCTGCCCATTTGAAATGTGCAGTGTAACAGCATATATAATGCGGATTAACAGCAGATGCAACTCTTATGACCATTTGTGAACTTTCTTATACTTCGACAGACTGGATGGCTGAATGAATCCTTTCCCTCATTCAGAACATATGAATGGCTTCTTCCCAGTATGACCTCACTTGTGTACCTGTAGGCCAGTGTACCTCTGAACCTCTTCCCACACTTGGAGCATTTGAATAGCCTCTCCCCTGTGTGGATGCGCTGGTGTCTTACTGGGGCAAATGGCTGAGTGAATTCTTTCGCGCAGCTAGACCTTGTTGATGCATATGCAGGCTGGATAACTGAATGAATACTTTACTGTACTTCAAACAGGTAGATGGCCTCTTCCCTGTGGGAACTCACCGGTGTTTCATCAGGGTGAAATATTCTCATAATTTCTTGCCACTGGGGAGGTGATGGCCTGTGGTATTCGGCTGCTAATCCATAGACCCAGCTAAACACTCTGGGGACCCAGGTTCAAATCCCACCACGGAAGATGGTGGAATTTGAATTCAAGAAATGCCTGGAATTAAGAATCTAATGATGACTGAATCCATTTTTAATTGTTGGAAAAACCCATCTGGTTCACTCATGTCCTGCCATCCTTACCTGGTTAGCATCACATGTGACTCCAGGTCTGCAAAAATTGTGGTGACTATGAACTGCTCTCTGGGTAATCAGAGATGGGCAATAAATGCTGCCTAGCCAGTGACAGCCTCATCCTATGAATGACTAACTAAAAAAATCAGAGCAGATGAACAGCCTCCTTCCAATGACAGCACATCAGTGTTTCCACAGAACAGATGAATCAGGGAATCCCTTCCCACATTCAGAGCAGGTGAATGGTCTCTGACTCGTGTTACTGCATTGATGAAACTCCAGCGCTGACAAGGAATTGAATCCTTTCTCACAGTCCTCACATTTCCATGGTTTCTCCTTGATATGGGAGGTCTTGTGTCTCTGTAAGTTCCTACTGTGATTGGCGTGATGTTTCTTTCAGACTTGGTGAAGGTACATCAGTTCACTCGAAGACTCTCACTTGGGTGTATGTATCTCAGTACTTTTCCAGGCAAACTGTTGTTTCAAACCTTTTGAAACAGAGAGACATTTCTTGAGCTACAGTTTCAAGCCAATGATAGTCAAGCGTGACTGATTTCAGTGACTCCATTGGATCTTTATGTGATGGCTTTTTTGAGATTTCTGTCTGAAAATCTTCCATTTCTAACATCCTACAAAATTATTATTATTTTACTTTTATCATCATCATCATTGGATTAGAAATTAGGTTAAAGATTCAAAACAATTAAATATAACTGATCATTCTTCTTGTCTGTACAGATTCTGCTCCCTCCCTGGGTTCACATCCTTTCCTTTCAGCTGTTGCAAGTAAATAATTTCTTACCAGAATTTTTAAAAAATTGGTAAATTGTTTTCGCTAAGATATCAGAGAGAGGAAGAAGTTTAAGTCTGGGTGAAGCTCAATCCTCATTCAGAGAGAGAGGAACAACATCATTGCTTGGCAGCTCTGAGCAGCTTCAGAAGTTGATTGTCCCACATTTGCGTTGAGTCAATGGTGGGGATGGGGGGGCTCTGATTGGTTGGAGGCCCAGAGTGCTTCCGGTCCTCCAGCTCTTCCCATTGGTCACATTACTGAATTATGACAGATCTCCCCAGAATGGGTTTGCTGGAGTATCATCCAATCATTGCTGCTTCTAAAGATCTTCTCCCAGTCAGAGCATTTAAATGGTCTCTCATCCGTGTGAATAAGCCCATGTCCACTTTAACTGGAGGGCCAAGAGAATCCCTTCCCATACACGGAGCAAGTGAAATGTTAGATAATGAGGTGTCGAGCTGGATGAGCACAGCAGGCCAAGCAGCATCAGAGGAGCAGGGAAGCTGACATTTCAGGCCTAGACCCTTCTTCAGAAAATGACCCTTCAGAACCTTCTTCTGAAGAAGGGTCTAGGCCAGAAATGTCAGCTTTTCTGCTCCCCTGCTGCTGCTTGGCCTGCTGTGCTCATCCAGCTCGACACCTTGTTATCTCAGATTCTCCAGCATCTGCAGTTCCTACTATATCTGCAAGTAAAATGTTTCTCCCCAGTGTGAATAGCTGGTGTTCACTGAGTATCAGATGTCCGAGCGAATCCCTTCCCACACTCAGTGCAGGTGTATGGTCTCTCTCTAATGTGGCCATGCTGGTGTATCAGAAGCTGTGCTGATTGAATAAATCCCTTCCCACACACTGAGCAGACGAATGATCTCTCTCCAGTGTGACAGGCCTGTCATAAGTGAAGTGGGAAGAACAGGTGAATCCCTTCCCACTCATGGAGCAGGTGAATGGCTTCTCCCCACTGTGAACACATCGATGTTTACTGAGGCTGGGTAACTGACTATACTGACTGAAGCTCTTCCCACACTGAGAGCAGATGAACGGTCTCTCTCCAGTGTAAGACGGCTTATGTGACCTTAGGCTGGATGATGATGTGAATCCCCTCCAACACACAGGGCAGATAAAAGATCTCTCTCCCATGTGACCTGATTGTGTGACATTAGAATGGATGAAGACGCGAATCCCCTGCTACACACACAGCAGGTATCAGTCTCTCTCCAGTGTGAACTCGATTGTGTGACATTGGGCAGGACCATGAATTCTATCACTTCCCAGACACAGAGCAGATGAAGCTTCATTCCCCGTGAAGACTTTTGTGTGACATTAGGCTGCGTCTCCAAGTGAATTCCTTCACACATGTGGAACAGCTGAACGAATTCTCCCCCGTGTGAACAGGTTGATATTGAATTAGACCTTTAGAGCTCCTAAAGCTTTTCCCACAGCCAAAGCATTTAAAAGGTCTCTTGTCAGTGTGAACCCACTGGTGTGACACGAGGCTGGGTGAGTGAGCAAATCCCTTCCCACACATTTAGCAGGTGAATGGTCTCTCCCTGGAGTGACTGTGACGGTGAGCTTCAAGCTGGCCTGGGTATCTGTATCCCTTCACACAATCCACACATTTCCACGGTTATCCCATGATGCTGATCTCCTGGCATCTCTCCAGATTGGATGATCTGCTGAACCCTTGTCCATAAACACAATGTGTGTACAGTTTCTCTGCACTGTGTATTTTTATTTCCCAGAATGCTAACTGGATGATGTTGAATAATCTCTGCAGTTAGCTCACTGGAACATTCAGAATCAGGTGTGTCAGTGTGCGGGTGTTGGCGCTTTCCCACTCACACTGATGTTTGAAATCTTTTCCCACAGGCATTCCAGATTAACATATTCCTTTCCGGTCCTGATAAACTGAATAACTCGGTTGGATCTTGACACTGTGTTTGATTTAACTCTTCCAAATTCAATGTCTTTTTTTCTATTACTCTGTGAAATATTTACAAACATCATCACTGTCTGTACAGGGTAAAATCTCAGAATAAACACATTCAATTCCTTAGAGACAGTCTTCCTTTATTACACCCACCCCAAAACTTATGACCGACACTAAAAGATGTCAAAATCAGTGCCAAAAGCAAAAGCAACATTCCTGCATAAATCAGGTTGTTGTTCCCGGTGTCTGTGAGGCATTGTATACCCTGTGGTACCAACTTGTGATGGGAAGTACCCAGCCCAATAGTGGGCTCTACAAGCTCCCTGTCCAGAGAGAGGTCTCAAAAGACAGATGGTACCCTTGGGTACGGGGGCTGGGGAGGGAGTGAGGGAACGAGATGGAGCAGGGTGGCAAAAGATGAGGAGAGAGTGATGGAGCGAAAGAGCGAGGGATGGGTAGTGGACAAGGGATGGAACAAGGGAGCAAGGAATGGAGCAACAGGGACGGAGCAATGGAGAGGGAGGGAGGGAGCAAGGGACAGGGAGGGAGTGAGGGAGGGAGCAAGGGATGTAGAAGGAGTGAGAGGGGGACTGAGGGACATGGAGGGAGTGAGGGAGGGAGAAATGGGAACGAGGGACAGGGAGAGAGGGAGTGACAAGGAGCGGGGAAGGGAGGGGTGGAGAGCGTGGGAATGAGGGACTGGGCGGGAGCGAGGGATGGGGAGGGCATGAGGAAGTGAGGGATGGGGAGGGAGGGATTGGGAGCGAGGGAGCGAAGGAATGGGTGGGATCAAGGGATGGAGAGGGGGCGAGGAAGTTAGTGATAGGGAGGGAGTGAGGGGCGGGGAGGGAGCAAGGGAGGGAGCAACATATCGGAGTGTGGGAGCTGGAGCAATGGATGGGGGGAGGGTGTGAGGGATGGACAGGGAGGAAGCGAGGGACGGGGAGGGAGAGATGTGAAGCGAGGGAGCAATGGATGGGGAGGGAGCGAGGGAGGGAGCAACAGGGAAGGCGTTAGAGAGCGAGGGATGGGGAGGGAGGGAGCGATGGATGGGGAGGGATGGAGCGAGGCACAAGGAAGGTGGGAGTGAGGGGTGAGGGAGGGACAGGGAGGCAGGACGGAGGGAGGAACGAGGAGGGAGGGAGTTAGGGACAGCAAGGGAGTGAGGCACAGGGAGAGAGCGAGGGATGGGGAGGGGGAAAGGAAGCGAGTGAGCAAGGAAGGGAGGAATGGGAAAGGAAAGAGGAAACAAGGGTCTGGGAGGGCAGGAGTGAGGGACAGTCAGGGCGTTAGAGTTGGGGAGGGAGCGCGAAAGCAACGGAGATGGAGGGAGCGAATGAGAGACAGGGTGGGTTGTAGTGAGGGACGAAGAGAGAACGGGGGCGAGGGATGGTGAGGGAATGAGGGATGGGGAGGGAGCAAGGGATGTGGAAGGAACAAGGGAAGGCGAGGAAGTGAGGGATGGGGAGGGAGTGTGCGAGGGAGCAATGATTGGAAGCGAGCAAGGGACGGTGTAGGAGCGAGGGACGGCGAAGGAGCAGCCGAGTTAGGGACAGTGATGGAACGAGCGATGGTGAGAGAGCGAGGGATGGTGAGGGAGTGAGGAACGGGGAGTGGGTGAGGTAGAGGGAGGGAGCGAATGAGAGAGGGACAAGGTGGGAGGGAGAAAGGGATGGTGAGGGAGGGAATGAGGGATGGAGAGGGAGGGAGCAAGGAACTGACAGGGAGGGACGGGGAGTGAGGAATGGAGAGAGGGAGTAAGGGACTGGGAAGGAGGGAGCGCGGGATGCGGAGGGAGAGAGGGACAAGGAGGTAGGGAGGAAGGGACAAAGAGGGAGGGATCCAGGCAGCGAGGGATGGGGAGAGAGTGAGGGATGGGGAGGGAGTCAGGGATGGGGAGGGAGTGAGGGAGTGAGTAAGCAACGGATGGAGTGGGTGAACCAGAGATGGAGCGAGGGAGCGAGAGACAGAGCAACGGACAAGGAGGGAGCGAGGAAACGAGGGATGGGGAAGGGTCGAGGGATGGGGAGGGAGAGAGGGAGGGGAAGACAGGGAGAGAGTGAGGGAGTTAAAACAATGGAGCGACAGGGAGGAATCAAGGGGCAGGGAGCGAGGGACGGGGAAGTAGAGATTGATGGGGAGGGAAAAAGGGTTGGGGAGGATGCGAGGGACAGACCGAGGGACAGGAAGGGAGAGATGGATGTGGAGGGAGGGAGGAAGTGAGGCATGGGGAGGGAGCGAGGGATGGTGCAGGAGTGAAGAATGGGGTGGGAGCGACCGAGGCTGCAAGGGACGGGGAGGGTGTGATGGAACAAGGGATGGAAGGGGGGAGGGAGGGAGTGAAAAGGAGGGAGCAAGGGCAGGAGCGAGGGATGGGGAGGGAGCAAGAGATGGAGTATGGGACGAGAAGGGAGTGAGGGAGTTCAAGATGGCAAGGGAGCAAGGGACAGGAGGGACTAAGGGATGTAGATGGAGGGAAGGAATGAGGGGGGTGGGGATGGAGGGAGTGAAGGATGGGGAGGGTGTGAGGGAGCGAATGGAGCTTTAGTATGGAGTGACGGTTGTCGAGGGAGCGATGGAGAGGGATTGAGGGACGGGTTGGGGGCAAAGGAGTGAGGGTTTGGGAAGGTGCAAGGGAGCGAGTGAACGAGGGACAGAGCAAGTGAGTGAGAGGTGAAGCGAGGGAGTGATAGACTGAGGGATGGAGCAAGGGGAAGGGAGAGATGGAGTGAGGGGCGGGGAGGGAGTGAGGGATCTAGTAAGCAAGGGAGGGAGGGACAGAGCGAGGGACAGAAAGAGGGAGCGAGCGAAGGGGAGGGAGGGAGCAACGGAGTGAGAGCAAAGGAGCAATGGACAGTGAGGGAGTGGGAGATGGGGAGTGAGCAAGTGCAGGAGCGAGGGACGGGGATGGAATGAGTTAGTGAGGGACGAGGAGGGAGCAATAGATCAAGGGTGTGAGGGATGGGGAGAGAATGAGGGAGAGAGTGAGGGATGAGGATGGAGGGAACAAGGGACAGGAAGCGAGGGACAGCAAGGGAGCAAGGGATGTGGAGGCAGCGAGGGAGCGAGGGATGGGTAGTGTGCGAGGAAGTGAGGAACGGAGTGAGAGAGCGAGGTTAGAAGCGAAGGACAGGGAGGGAGGGAGGGAGCGAGGGATGGGGAGGACAGGAGCAAGGGACGGGAGCAAGGGATGGTGATGGAGTGAGGGATGGTGTGGGAGCAAGCAAGGTAGCGAGGGACTGGGAGCGAGCGAGGGATGGGGAGGGAGTCAGGGAGCGAGTAAGTGAGGGACGGAATGACTGAGAGAGTGACCGGCTAGGAGGGCTGGAGTGAGGGGTTGTGAAGGAGCAAGGGGCAGAGTGAGAGAGCGAGGGATGGAGTGAAGGAGCGAGGGAGTTAGGGATAGTGAGTGAGCGAGGGATGGTGAGGGAGTGAGGGATGGAGAAGGAGTGGGTGAGCGAGGGAGTAAGGGATGAGGAGGGAGCAAGGGAGGGACAGTGAAGAAGCAAGTGTGGTAGGGAGAGGTGCGGTCAGAGGGAAAAATTCAGAATGGGAGGTGCGGTTCACACAGGCAGAGGGTGAGAGAAGGCGGTGCGGACACTCGAGGAGGAGGGAGAGAGACAGGACGCAGGGAGAGACGGAGGGAGTATTTTGGAGATGGTGGGTGGAAAGAGAGAAGGAAGGGAATGGAGAGAGGGATGGGGAGCAGAGGGGTACAGAGAAATGTGGGTCAAAGAGGGAGAGAGTGTGCGAGGAGGGACAGGAGAGAGAAAGAGACAGAGATATACCAGAGGTGAAAGCAAGGACAGAGTGACTTAAACCCAACTCCTGAGCTCAGTCCCGAAATCCTCCCATTCCCTTGGGGCCGGGTCTGTCTCTCTCCAACTGAGCTTCTTCAACACAGAGACAAACAACAATATAGTTTGCTGTGCTGCTTGGCACTTTTTAATGAACGTTAATTACAGATTGAAGTTATGGATGCAGTCAGTGGAATGGTGCCTTTTCTCTTTGGCCTGTGAGTTGAGAGAAACATTGACATGTTTCCCTGTAACCCCCTGTGGGATATGGTTGGATAAACCAGCACTACCCTCAGTCTGCTACCATAGCGACAGGCTGCTTCATTGCTGAAACATTGAACTGAAATGAGAAAATCCTGGATGGATTGATTAATGAGTGAATTTGATTGATTGATGAATTTGGGTAAAGGGATATTTCAGCACATTCTTCAGCTGCTGCCTGAACTTAGTCTGGGTCACGGCATAAATCGCGGTGTTTGTGCAGCATCTGAGGAGCTGCAGCATGAAGCCCAATTCCTGCACAAAGTCATGTAGATGCATAGAGTAATACCCCAGAAACCACATCCGGGCCCATATAGAATACACCATTAACATTGACCATAACAGGATGAAATTGGCCGAGATCACAAAGAGTAAAATGATGGATTTTTTTCGATTTCTCATTTCTGTGTCGCACTGACCGTCCCCATTGGTGTGAGCCCGGAGTCTCCTGCGGACTCTGCTGGTCACTAAAATGTGTCTGACGGTGAAAACATTGAGCAGCAGAATTAGGAGAAATGGGAGAGCCGGGGTTAGAATGTGATGGAGGAACTCGATTGGGACCCAGACACGAGACTCATAAACATTGTCTGTTACAAAACAAAACCAGGGTTCGTTCATCAGCGAATAGAAAGCTGTGAGCATAAAATACCAGAAAATGTTCTTTAACCAGCTCAGCACAGTCACTGTTTCCAGAACCACAGCCGCCGTTTTCTCATTGCAATATTTACTTTTCAGCTTCTGACAATAAATGGCCACAAATCGATCAAAGGTGAAAGTGACGGTGAACCAGACAGAACAGTCAGTGGCTGCATAAAGCAGGACGGCGTGGATATTACACACAGGGATGTAGAACAGGAAATAAAACTGTTCCCGATAAACAATGGGAATGTGTCTCAATATCAGGTCGAGGATAATGACCAGTAGATCCACCACTGCCAATGGCCCCCAGGTAATGTCTGACACATGGAGACAATCCACAATCTTTATAAAGCAGGACATAGATTGTCACCACGTTAACTGTGAGGAAGGAAAACAAATACATTATACATCAGCCTCGAGACAAAGTTACCAGTTTGATTGAGGACCCAGTGACATTTTCAAATGTATCACTGATTTATTGGAAAAAAAATCTGAAATAACAAATAGTAACATCTCAATTTTTTTAAATATATAAGGAATGTAACGTAAAACACAAGAAGCACTCCCAACCCAAACGGATAAACATCCATCAGAAGAGATCGTTCCGAGAACTATCCCACTCACTCGAGCACTCGAGATTCAGGCACATGGCACTTATATACAGTTCCTAATAAGTAGGGTGAACACACTTCCTTCCTGAAGGATTCTCTCCCAGTTTCTTCGAGACAAACGTAGGGCGCAAATTTCTGTCTTTTCATCTCAATTGTGGTGAATTTTCGGTCGTGTAGGAACATGAATACAAGGAAAATGTATTCAACCCTTTAACTGCCTGAGGGGATTTTGAAACAGTGTCTCCTTCTTCCCAGAACAGGATCTTTTCCCTCGGGATCTTATATTTTGTTCAATTAACTGACATCCAACTGTTCAGAAATAATGTCAGTTATAGAATGTTCTGGGGAATGTCGGATACAGAATGTGATGGAGTCATAAAAGATCCACATCACAAAGGCCCTTCTGTACATCAGTTTTGGTGAGACCCACTCAGCCTCGCGGTGGAAATGTCTCCCCAAATTCAACACAACTGGCAAACACAAATTAAAGGCATTGCCAGATCAGCTGAAGTTTTCAGTTATCTCACATTCTCAATCCTCCTCACAGAACCAGCCCAGACACCACAAACCCAGATGAAATATCTGTTCAGCATTGAGCACTGTGTAGACCAGGCTAGTGTGTTGCTCAATACAACCCGGCAATCTGTCCAGAGTGGGACACTGTGCAGACCTCACCAGTCAAATAGTTATCAGTCCAGCACGGGGAGTTGTGCAGACCCCACCAGTGCACTGATTTATATTCCGGATCAGGTATCTCTGGAGCAAAGGAGGTCTGTCAAGTGACACCACTGAACTGATCTGTAACCCGGAGCAGTTACCCTCCCAGCGTGTAGATCTGTGCAGACCACCCCAGTGCAGTGCTCGGTAACACTGTGTTAAATCGCTGCCCAGCCTGGGGAAACTTGCAGCCCATGCTGGAAGTGACAGGATGTGCAGCTCCCATCCATTTACTGCTCCACATCTCCAATGTGCCATGGCATGGGGTGCCATGGGTGTGACAATCACTGCCAGAGAGAGACGGCGGGGCATCATTTTATATACGTACAGATTGGAAGGGGTGGATATATCGGCATCGAGCGGGAGACAGACAGTGTCCTGGAAGGATGTGTTCACAAGTTTTAGAATGTTGAAATGTAGACATTTTGAAAGCGTCTTTCAACTTAGGTCAGTTTTTTTCAGGAATGATGCGTAAATAGGATATTGCTGTGATTTCAGATGATGGAGAGTTTTGAATGAACATTTGTTCTGCATTTTTAACTGAGAGTGTGGTGAGCACAGTCTTTGGCTCATTGGGCTGAATCTCACAATAATTTGTCTCAGTGACATTTTAATTGAGTGTGACAGAGGGATAGTCTGCAGGAGGCCGAGCTAGTTTTCTGATGCTATCTTATCAAACTCCCCTCATTATCTACCTACCCCAGCACATGCCATTCCTCTCATTCAATGTCAGCCTGATTCTCCCACCCATCATGGCTGGTAATGGCTCCCATCGCCTGGATGGCCCGGGTATTCCAATTTACCTGGTGCAGGTGCCATCTTTAAAAGGACAATGGGCACACAGTTGACTTTTCTCAGTTCAGACCCAGCCTGCACGGTTTACCCTGAGCCTGGCAGACAAGAGGGGATTGCACCAAGATTTGTCAGAAGGGACATGAAGGTCATGGTGGATGGGCTAGTACAGAGAAGGACCAATTTCCTTCCAGAGGAGTGTACACCACCAGACCCATCAAACATGGCCTGACCTCACGTCCAGCTCAATGCAGTATATTCAGTTTGAAGAAATGTCCAGAATTACAGGACAGGCACCAGTAACCTTCCCCATTCTGCCAGGATAATCGTCACCATCTTCTCTCTCTCTCTCTCTCTCTCTCTCTCTCTCTCTCTCTCTCTGTCTTCCTTTCTCTTTGTGGCTCCACTTCTCCCTTACACTGAAAATACAATATAGATTCCATACTCTTGAGTGGCTCACTCCAGTCACCTCAAAGATCACCCCCACCACCGACCTCCATCACCACTGACAGCAGGACCAAACACTTTCACCCTCCCTCCCTACCTCCCTTTCCCTACTTCCAGGAAAACAGCCTGAAATACGACAGAAAGGGCCAAGCCAGGTGTTGCAGGGCCCGACATCAGTGCGGTCTACCCCTGCCACTGCCATGCAGAGAGGAGCCTGGAATGAGCCGGAAAGAACCGGTATATGACCCGTGTGGACATTCCAAAACATTCTCATCCCACCAATTGAGTAAGGCTCCCTGTTCAGTGAAGGGTAATTCTCACTTTAAACCCACTGTCAGTTCCATTCCCACCTGGCACAGCTTAGAAACCGTGTCCCTGATGCCATCTCCCTTTTATATCGAGCCGGTACAAATGGAATCCCCACGGTCTCGGTGGGCAGGAGGGTGGGCTCACAACACATTGTCTCCACCAGCTCCCAGGAAGGGAGCACGGAGTCTCCCTCCTACACCTCCTCCTTCAGACAGCTCAGATACTGAAACTAACCTGTAATATTTACTAGTCTCCCAACTTGTCCTGACATCTTCACTAATCAGGCTTTGAAAATCTCAGAGTCACAGTTCCCATGGAACAACTGAAATACTGTCACACTCACTGGAGTGAGCAAATACTAATGTACTCTCAGAGAGTGAGTCAATTAATGAAATGCTGTCCACGGAATAACAGAAATCCTGACACACACCAGAGGGAGGGAGTGAAATATTGACAAACCACAGAGCCAGGGAAATTCTGATGGGCTCCCTTTATTTGTATAAGTCTCAGTGTATTTGTCTGCGTCCCTATCTTCTGTGCTGTTTGAAGTGATGCACCGCCACCCTCTGCTAGTCTCTACACACCACTGCACAGGCAGTGACAGAGGATGAGACCCAATCAAGATTTCCTCAGAGATAATGGGAACTGCAAATGCTGGAAAAACTGAGATAACAAAGTGTGGAGCTGGATGAACACAGCAGGCCAAGCAGCATCTTAGGAGCTTGGCCTGCTGTGTTCCTCCAGCTTCACAATTTGTTGTCAGAGATTTATTCAGTGAGGGATGGGGAGGGGAGGAGATCACAATACCATCCAAACTAATTTCATATTTATGCATTTACCTCAATGTCTTTTAAAAGTTGTAACTGCATCCACTCCCGTCACTTCCTCTGGAAGTTCATTCCACGCACAAATGGATCTCTGTGGAAAATAATTACTTCTCATGCCTTTTCTAAGTTTTTACTCCTCTGAACTTAAAATACTCCCCTAGCCTTGAAATTCTTCACCCAAGGGAAATACATCTGCCATTCAACTTATGTGACCCTTCATGATTTTATAAACCTCTATAAAGTCACTCCTTAATGTCCAATGCTCCAGTGAAAAGCCCCAGCCTATTCAACCTCTCCTTATACCTCAGTCTATCCACTACCAGTGACATCTTTGGAAATGCCTTCTGAAGCCTCTCCTGCTTAGTATAATCCTTCCTACAGCAATGCCACCAGAACTGGTTACAGTGCTCCAGAAGTGGCTTCATCAATGTCCTGTAGAATCTCAACATGACGTCCGGACTCATAAACTCAAAGGCCTGAGCAATGAAGGCAGCGTACTAAATGCCTTCTTAACTACCCTGCCTATTTGTGTCACTGTTCTAAACACAACCAAAGGCACTACTTTTAAATGTATAAGTCCCACCACCATATGTTTTACCAAAATGCAATGCCTTGCATTTCCCCAAATTCAACACCATCTGCCACATCACAGTCCCGTGACTAATACTCCCACTTTATTTTCCCCAAGATCCTTTGCTTGGTTTGCCTTGTATAGACAGGACGAAGAAGGAGGATTGTCGACCAATCAGTGGTGAGGAGACACTGGAATATAATTTGTTGTTTTGTACCAGTTAATGGTTTTAGGAAGAGGGCATTCACACGTTAGAGGCGAGAAACAATGATATGCCATACGGTCTTTTGGGACCAGAAATTATGCTCTTTCGTTATCTCTTGTTTTCAGGAATAAAATCTATTTGAGATCCTTCACAGCGCAGTGTGTGCCTGCAGGATTTTATTCACTATCATAGCAGTCTACAGACGATAGTCACTAAACCGGAAATCATAGCCATGTAATTAAAAATGTCAATAGTTTATCTCGACGGCAGAGCATATGTAAACAACATACTATAGTTTGTGCAAATACCTTGTACTTGTTTGACAATAAACAAATGTTCCCTGTGTTAATCAGTAAAGTTAAACAGAATTTAAGAAATCAAAACTTAGCTGAGTGTTGGCTCTTAAAATGTGACCCAAAATCTGGGCATTGTTTAAGTCTTGTGCAGTGGGTAGCGTCCATGCCACTGAGGCAGAGCGCTGGATTTGATCCCCACTTGTGGTAATGTCCCCAGCTCTGAAACTGAAGTTCTGGATTCAAGTCCTGCCTGTTTCAGAGGTGTGTCACAGCATGTCAGAACAGGATGATGAGCAAAAATACAGGAGAATAATGTTGCAGATTCAGGGTCTAAAGGTGTTTCAGAATACATCTGAGCAAGTTGTTTAGAATTATTTTAGAATTGAGACTTACTCGAAGAGAAAGAGGCACCGATTTTGAATTTCGGGATTTAGGCCCGTGATAAGAGAAAACATAGCCATTCGTGTTGATTGGAGGAAAATTGCACGTTACAGATGATTGCAAAATCGTGAAGGGTATGGCCAGCGCGAATAATCAAGACCTTTTTTTTTGCCAGAGCAGGGGAGTCCAAAATTCGAAGGCATAGCTTGAAGTTGAGAGGGGAAAATATTTTAAAAAGGACATAAGAGGGAATCTTTTCACACGCAGGAAGACACGGGTATGGAACAAACTGCCAAAGGAAGTCGTGCAGGCAATTAAAAATAACATTTAAGAGGAATCTGGATGGGTATATGAACAGGAAGGGTTTAGAGGGATATGGGCTAAATGCTGGCAAATAGGACTCGATTAATTGGCTAGCTGTTCGACATGGACAATTGGGACTGAATGGTTTGCTTCCATGCTGTACATTTTTATGATTAGTTCATCCAATTTACCAAGACCTCTTTGTAATCTTTAGTAACCTTTTCCCCTGTCCACCATAAAACCAGCAAACTTGCTAATTTAACCTTCTATAATTCACAACGAAATCACTTTTGGAAAAGACAAACAAATATAGATCCAGCACCGACATCTCTGGATCACCACTGGTTGTAAGATTCCATTCTGAGAAACAACCCTCACGATCACCCTGAACACACACACACATACACACACACACACACACACACACACACACACACACACACACACACACACACACACACACACACACACACACACAGGCATACTGGGACACAGACACAATTGAGACTTTTTAAGACAGGGATAGATAAGTTGCCATTAGTAAAGGGATCAAGGGTTACGTTGAAAAAGCCATCGAGTCATGTTGAGAAACATGTCAGGGAAGATCGAACAGAAGGTCAGATTGATAAATACTTTATTGAACTGATTCAATGGGAACGTGTGATAAATTTGAGGGGTTGAATGGGTGCATTTGTTCCTACTTGTTGTGCACTTTTAAGAAGACGGAACTTGCTGTGAGGTTGACACACTTTAAGGAGTCTTCTAATTAAGACTGAGATCAGGATATTGCCTTCTCTGTAATATTGTGCTGTCTGTGGTGTTGTCATCAGTTGAAGACTCGGTTATTGAAGATATTCAACTGACTTTTGATGATCAGCAGAGTCAATATTTATTGGTAATATACAGGAAAGGCGTTTTCAGCCATAAACAGATCAGCCATTATCTTTCTAAATTGAGCAGCAGGCTCAAGGGTCCAAATGGCCAGCTGCAGGTCCTATCTGATGTGCTGTTATCTCACTCCACCCCTTGAAGATGCGACAGACGTAAATGAAGACCCATTAAACCTGCCAGGATTATGACAGATGGGAGGAGACCGTTCTGACCCTCGAAGGAGTTACATCGGAATAGAATGAAATATTCAGTCATAGAGACATTAAGATATATAGCATGGAAACAGACCATTTGGTCCAACACATCCATCCTGAATAAATCTATTCCCATTTGCCAATATTTGGTCGATACCCCTCTCAACCCTACGCACTCAAGTACCCATCTAGATGCCTTGAAAATGTTGTAACTCGATCAACCTCAAACACTTCCTTTGGCAGCTCATTCCAATCAAGAACGACGCTCTGCATGAAAATGTTGCACTTTTGGTCACTTTTAAATATTCCCCCTCCCATCTTAAGCCATGCCTCTCGTTTTTGGCTCCCCCACCCCAGGGAAAAGACCTTGACTCTTCACCCTGATTTACCATAATGTTACAAACCTCTACAAGGCCACCCCTCAGTGACAATTGTTTATTTTATTGTGTAGTGACTGCAGCAATTCTTCCACACAGCACCCACAGCCAAAAATGACATTAATTATTAAGATGATCTGTATTGGTGGTACTGTTAAAAGGGGAAAAAGTAAACCAGGCTAACAGGAGACCTCCCCTCCTCCTCAACACGTGTCCAGAGAAAATTGAGCACACCATGGAGACGGCAGTCTAGATTTATTGATGCATCTGAAAGACAGCATTTTTAACCGTGCAGCGTTCTACTCAAGTGTTTGTCTATATTCTGTAGTTGTCTTTTAATCTCTCAAGAATCAGAATCATTAACAGTACAACGTTTATCTGATGATCTGATAGAAAATGGCCCTAACAGTGTGTTACTGAGCTCAGAAACACCTAGACAACCAGCTACACACCACAAGACGAGGCCATGCAACCTTTCCAGGTTGCTACACAGGAGCAGGGGGCACTGGCTCGCTAAAATTAAATACAGAACAGAAATAACAAATTAGTTTTACATTGGAAAGCTGCACCTAATGGAATTCCTCAGGGACCAGCGTGAGGTCAACAATGTATGATCTAGCTTAATGATTTGGATGAAGGGCTGATTGGATTGGAGCTCAATTTATAAGTACACCAGGACAGTCATCCTATAAGATGTCAAGTGGAGACACAGCATCTAAAATGAAATATAGACAACAGGATGTTGGTGTGCAAACCTTTAACAAAGAAAATAAAACAATACCAGGTGGGTTATGGGAAGGTTTTGTGTTGTAGAAAGGATAAAACAACAGATAGTTATATGACTAGAGAGAAAATTCGGAGGGATTTGCGTAACCCTGGTTTGTGAATCACAGCAAGTTAGTTTGAAGATGTAACAAGTGATGTGGAAAGGAAAAGTAATGATGTTGTTTCTTGCAAAGAGTGTCAGGTGTGATCTGAGGGATGTTTTACTGAATCTGTAAAGGGCATTGCTGAGACCACTTCTGATGCACTGTGCGTGTGTAGTTATGAATCCCTAAACTGGAAAAAAAAATGTCCACTGCATTCAAAACCTTGCAAAGATGTTTCTCTTGACTCAGTCCTGGGATGAATACATTATGTTATGGAGGGTTAACAGTTTAAGCCAGAGAATGAAAGATCGTCTTATTTGCCAGATAAGTTCTTGAGAAGATTGTAGCTGGTGAATACCTGATGGATATTTCCTCTTGTATGGGAGAACATAACTGGGGAATAATTTTAAAATAAGACAAGTTCTGAAGAATGTTGGCTGGATATGAAACATTAACTCTGATTTGTCTTCACAGATGCTGCCAGGTCTGCTGAGCTTTCCACATAATTTCTGTATTTGTTTAAGAATAAGACACATTCATTTTTAAACAGATATTGTGAAAATACGAAACAATTTATTTTTAAATTACACAGGCACGTATAAACATATCTTTAAAGCAAGTAGAGCCATTTGTTGTGAAGGAAATTGCTCTGTTTCTGACAACAGCAATGCTGACACTACATGGAGCAGGGTTTGTCATGGAAATATACAGTTCAGACAATGTTCAAGGAGACCTCACGTGGCCTACTTTGGGTGTTGGATAACATTATTGTGTGATTCAACTCAGAGGGCAAATTGTAACCTCCCTGAAAAACAGCAGCCTATTGCTCCCTCTCTCTTTCCTTCTTCCTCTTCACAGCAATGTATGTGAGCTGAACACCCACCAGTCATCTTTACCACTCATGCAAGATTCCTGACAAGGATTGTATCACAGATAATGGGAACTGGAGAATCTGAGAAAACAAAGTGTAAAGCTGGATGAACACAGCAGGCCAAGCAGCATCTCAGGAGCACAAAAGATTCATTGGAATCTCGCAATGCCTGAAGCAAAGTGAATTCAGTCAAGTCTACTTGTTTCAGCTGGTAAGCCCATTGCCAGCAACTTGTCTGAGCAGTACTCCCTCAGAAGCTGAAAAACTTTCGGGGCAATGTCTCAGTTCTAATTTCATCATGAGTTGAACGATTCTTCAGACAAAGGTCTTTCAAGTGAATACTGCAAAGAACTTGTTTGTCAATTTGTCATCAAATGCACCTGTATGTATGTGTGTGTTGCTGTGATGTGTCGCTGTGTGTGTGTGTCAGCATGTTGAGAAACAGAAAATATCAATGTATGTATTTGCAACACCCAAACTGTTTTTCATTCATCTTTCCATTGTAGTTTGAGTAACTTTGTTTTAGTCATGGATGGTTATTTAAGTAGATAAAAGAAAACTGCCTGACATGTTCCTAACACTAACCCCGCCTCAGTCTGAGACCGATACCATCGGCACATCACCGAACTGGTTACATTTAACATTTGCTGTGACCATTGGAGGAGTGGAACTAGAAAAGGAAACAGTGACCTGACAAGCCAGGGAACCATGGACCAATGAGCATAACATCAGTGCTGGGTAGGTTGTTGGAGGGGATCCTGAGGGATAGAATTTAAATGCATTTGGAGAGGCAAGCATTGATTAGGGATACTCAGCATGGCTTTGTGAAATGGAAACCATGTCTCAATAATGTGATCGAGTAATTTGAAGACGTGATAAATAAGATTGATGACGGCAGTGTGGCAGGATTTGTCTGTATGGACTTCAGCATGGCATTCACTAAGATTCTGAATGGAAAACATGTTAGTAAGGTTCGGTCACATGGGATCCAGGGGTTGCTAGCCAATTGAATTCAAAATTGCCTTGAAGGTAGAGGATTGTTTTCCTGACTGGAGGCATTTGGCCCAGCGGTGTGCCACAGTGTTGAGTTTATTACATTTCATCATTGACGTAAAGGATTTGGATATGGATATCAGAGGCAATGGTTGGTAAGTTTGCAAATGATAACAAAAAGCAGTGTAGTGTACAGTGGGGAAGATAATCTCCGAGTACAACAGGACTTTGATCAGATAGGCCAAAGTAGTGGCGGATGGAGTTTAATTTAGATAAATATGAGGTTTTGCAATTTGGAATGTAAAGTAGGGCAGGACTTATACAGTTAATGATAGGGTCCTGGGGAGTGTTTACAAATAAAGAGACCTTGGAGTGCAGCTGCATAATTCTTTGAAAGCAGAGTAGCAGGTAGTCAGGAGAGTGAAGAATACATTTGGCATGCTTACCTTAATCAGTCCGATAATGGTGTGCAAGAGTTGCAACGGCATGTTCACCCGTACAGGCCATTGCTGCGGCCACGTTAAGGGTACTGCCCGTATTTTGGTGACACTGTTAAAGGAAGGAAGTTGTTAAACTGGAGAGGTGTGAGGAAAAGATTTACAAGAGTGTTCCGGGACTGGATGGCTTCGGCTGTGGAGAGAGATTGAATTGGTGAGGGCCTTTTCTCCTGGAGTGTCGGAGGCTGAGGGATGACATTGTAGGGGTTTATATAATCATGACGGGCACAGAGAGTCTAATAGCCGAGGTCCGTTTTCCAGAATAGTGGATTCCAAAGTCAAGAACATACAGTGCAGCTGGGAGGGGAAGATTAAACTGAATGTTTAACCTGCAGTGTTGTGTGATAATATGAGATGATTGTGTTAGAGCTTGAGGATTGGCCACAATCACTTCTGTCCACAGAAAGCAGTAAGACCATGAGAAATTCCACACTTTACCCTGGGTACGGCATTCCTAACAGTTTAAGTGCCTCTGTTGAGCCCCATGGTGATTGAGAGACAGATACAGGCTCTGAGTGAACTCTACCCACATTAATGTGTGACCCTGTACTGAAGGTCTTGTTGCTCATAACTGACAGCAGGCATAATACCTTCCTTTATGATTTCTAGGTTTTTGTTTCTCAGTGGCATCAGTAGCCATGAGGGTCAGAACAGAATTAGAAACTTCAGTGAATCCCTCCTGGTTACTCGACTTTGGACTTAATTTTTTCCCACTTGGATTGGAGAAGTGCATGTGAGAATCTGTGTCTGAGCTTTCTTTTTGACCAAAGGGTGTGTTTACAGTATTTTCCAGTATTGGAACAGCTAATTAGTTATCGTTGCTGTAACTAGTATGCGGTTAAGTTTTCCAATAGACTGAGATTATTCTAAATTCCTCTTTCTTTGATTGTATTTTAACTACAGGGTTTAAATGAATTGTGTTTCACTTAACATCTGCCAAATATTTTACTAACTCAGCTTTGAATAAATGTATACAGGAAGGCATCATAGACTTCTGGGGAAGGAATTTTGGCTCCAAAGAATTTTAGATTTTCTTCTCTTCAATCTTATAAAATCAGAAAGTCATACAACACAGAAACAGACCCTTTTGTCCAACTTGTTGATGCCGACCAGATATCTAATCTGATATATTCCTATTTACCAGCATTTTGTCAATAACCCTGTAAACACTTCATGTTCATGTACCAATCCAGACACGTTTAACATACCCTTGACCTCTTCTTCTGACAGCACTTTCCACACATGCACCACTCTCTGCGTGAAAAAGTCGACCCCAAAGTTCTCTTCTAAATCTTCCCCTCCCAGCTGCACCGTATGTTCTTGACTTTGGAATCCACTATTCTGGAAAACGGACCTCGGCTATTAGACTCTCTGTGCCCGTCATGATTATATAAACCCCTACAATGTCATCCCTCAGCCTCCGACACTCCAGGAGAAAAGGCCCTCACCAATTCAATCTCTCTCCACAGCCGAAGCCATCCAGTCCCGGAACACTCTTGTAAATCTTTTCCTCACACCTCTCCAGTTTAACAACTTCCTTCCTTTAACAGTGTCACCAAAATACGGGCAGTACCCTTAACGTGGCCGCAGCAATGGCCTGTACGGGTGAACATGCCGTTGCAACTCTTGCACACCATTATCGGACTGATTAAGGTAAGCATGCCAAATGTATTCTTCACTCTCCTGACTACCTGCTACTCTGCTTTCAAAGAATTATGCAGCTGCACTCCAAGGTCTCTTTATTTGTAAACACTCCCCAGGACCCTATCATTAACTGTATAAGTCCTGCCCTACTTTACATTCCAAATTGCAAAACCTCATATTTATCTAAATTAAACTCCATCCGCCACTACTTTGGCCTATCTGATCAAAGTCCTGTTGTACTCGGAGATTATCTTCCCCACTGTACACTACACTGCTTTTTGTTATCATTTGCAAACTTACCAACCATTGCCTCTGATATCCATATCCAAATCCTTTACGTCAATGATGAAATGTAATAAACTCAACACTGTGGCACACCGCTGGGCCAAATGCCTCCAGTCAGGAAAACAATCCTCTACCTTCAAGGCAATTTTGAATTCAATTGGCTAGCAACCCCTGGATCCCATGTGACCGAACCTTACTAACATGTTTTCCATTCAGAATCTTAGTGAATGCCATGCTGAAGTCCATACAGACAAATCCTGCCACACTGCCGTCATCAATCTTATTTATCACGTCTTCAAATTACTCGATCACATTATTGAGACATGGTTTCCATTTCACAAAGCCATGCTGAGTATCCCTAATCAATGCTTGCCTCTCCAAATGCATTTAAATTCTATCCCTCAGGATCCCCTCCAACAACCTACCCAGCACTGATGTTATGCTCATTGGTCCATGGTTCCCTGGCTTGTCAGGTCACTGTTTCCTTTTCTAGTTCCACTCCTCCAATGGTCACAGCAAATGTTAAATGTAACCAGTTCGGTGATGTGCCGATGGTATCGGTCTCAGACTGAGGCGGGGTTAGTGTTAGGAACATGTCAGGCAGTTTTCTTTTATCTACTTAAATAACCATCCATGACTAAAACAAAGTTACTCAAACTACAATGGAAAGATGAATGAAAAACAGTTTGGGTGTTGCAAATACATACATTGATATTTTCTGTTTCTCAACATGCTGACACACACACACAGCGACACATCACAGCAACACACACATACATACAGGTGCATTTGATGACAAATTGACAAACAAGTTCTTTGCAGTATTCACTTGAAAGACCTTTGTCTGAAGAATCGTTCAACTCATGATGAAATTAGAACTGAGACATTGCCCCGAAAGTTTTTCAGCTTCTGAGGGAGTACTGCTCAGACAAGTTGCTGGCAATGGGCTTACCAGCTGAAACAAGTAGACTTGACTGAATTCACTTTGCTTCAGGCATTGCGAGATTCCAATGAATCTTTTGTGCTCCTGAGATGCTGCTTGGCCTGCTGTGTTCATCCAGCTTTACACTTTGTTTTCTCAGATTCTCCAGTTCCCATTATCTGTGATACAATCCTTGTCAGGAATCTTGCATGAGTGGTAAAGATGACTGGTGGGTGTTCAGCTCACATACATTGCTGTGAAGAGGAAGAAGGAAAGAGAGAGGGAGCAATAGGCTGCTGTTTTTCAGGGAGGTTACAATTTGCCCTCTGAGTTGAATCACACAATAATGTTATCCAACACCCAAAGTAGGCCACGTGAGGTCTCCTTGAACATTGTCTGAACTGTATATTTCCATGACAAACCCTGCTCCATGTAGTGTCAGCATTGCTGTTGTCAGAAACAGAGCAATTTCCTTCACAACAAATGGCTCTACTTGCTTTAAAGATATGTTTATACGTGCCTGTGTAATTTAAAAATAAATTGTTTCGTATTTTCACAATATCTGTTTAAAAATGAATGTGTCTTATTCTTAAACAAATACAGAAATTATGTGGAAAGCTCAGCAGACCTGGCAGCATCTGTGAAGACAAATCAGAGTTAATGTTTCATATCCAGCCAACATTCTTCAGAACTTGTCTTATTTTAAAATTATTCCCCAGTTATGTTCTCCCATACAAGAGGAAATATCCATCAGGTATTCACCAGCTACAATCTTCTCAAGAACTTATCTGGCAAATAAGACGATCTTTCATTCTCTGGCTTAAACTGTTAACCCTCCATAACATAATGTATTCATCCCAGGACTGAGTCAAGAGAAACATCTTTGCAAGGTTTTGAATGCAGTGGACATTTTTTTTTCCAGTTTAGGGATTCATAACTACACACGCACAGTGCATCAGAAGTGGTCTCAGCAATGCCCTTTACAGATTCAGTAAAACATCCCTCAGATCACACCTGACACTCTTTGCAAGAAACAACATCATTACTTTTCCTTTCCACATCACTTGTTACATCTTCAAACTAACTTGCTGTGATTCACAAACCAGGGTTACGCAAATCCCTCCGAATTTTCTCTCTAGTCATATAACTATCTGTTGTTTTATCCTTTCTACAACACAAAACCTTCCCATAACCCACCTGGTATTGTTTTATTTTCTTTGTTAAAGGTTTGCACACCAACATCCTGTTGTCTATATTTCATTTTAGATGCTGTGTCTCCACTTGACATCTTATAGGATGACTGTCCTGGTGTACTTATAAATTGAGCTCCAATCCAATCAGCCCTTCATCCAAATCATTAAGCTAGATCATACATTGTTGACCTCACGCTGGTCCCTGAGGAATTCCATTAGGTGCAGCTTTCCAATGTAAAACTAATTTGTTATTTCTGTTCTGTATTTAATTTTAGCGAGCCAGTGCCCCCTGCTCCTGTGTAGCAACCTGGAAAGGTTGCATGGCCTCGTCTTGTGGTGTGTAGCTGGTTGTCTAGGTGTTTCTGAGCTCAGTAACACACTGTTAGGGCCATTTTCTATCAGATCATCAGATAAACGTTGTACTGTTAATGATTCTGATTCTTGAGAGATTAAAAGACAACTACAGAATATAGACAAACACTTGAGTAGAACGCTGCACGGTTAAAAATGCTGTCTTTCAGATGCATCAATAAATCTAGACTGCCGTCTCCATGGTGTGCTCAATTTTCTCTGGACACGTGTTGAGGAGGAGGGGAGGTCTCCTGTTAGCCTGGTTTACTTTTTCCCCTTTTAACAGTACCACCAATACAGATCATCTTAATAATTAATGTCATTTTTGGCTGTGGGTGCTGTGTGGAAGAATTGCTGCAGTCACTACACAATAAAATAAACAATTGTCACTGAGGGGTGGCCTTGTAGAGGTTTGTAACATTATGGTAAATCAGGGTGAAGAGTCAAGGTCTTTTCCCTGGGGTGGGGGAGCCAAAAACGAGAGGCATGGCTTAAGATGGGAGGGGGAATATTTAAAAGTGACCAAAAGTGCAACATTTTCATGCAGAGCGTCGTTCTTGATTGGAATGAGCTGCCAAAGGAAGTGTTTGAGGTTGATCGAGTTACAACATTTTCAAGGCATCTAGATGGGTACTTGAGTGCGTAGGGTTGAGAGGGGTATCGACCAAATATTGGCAAATGGGAATAGATTTATTCAGGATGGATGTGTTGGACCAAATGGTCTGTTTCCATGCTATATATCTTAATGGCTCTATGACTGAATATTTCATTCTATTCCGATGTAACTCCTTCGAGGGTCAGAACGGTCTCCTCCCATCTGTCATAATCCTGGCAGGTTTAATGGGTCTTCATTTACGTCTGTCGCATCTTCAAGGGGTGGAGTGAGATAACAGCACATCAGATAGGACCTGCAGCTGGCCATTTGGACCCTTGAGCCTGCTGCTCAATTTAGAAAGATAATGGCTGATCTGTTTATGGCTGAAAACGCCTTTCCTGTATATTACCAATAAATATTGACTCTGCTGATCATCAAAAGTCAGTTGAATATCTTCAATAACCGAGTCTTCAACTGATGACAACACCACAGACAGCACAATATTACAGAGAAGGCAATATCCTGATCTCAGTCTTAATTAGAAGACTCCTTAAAGTGTGTCAACCTCACAGCAAGTTCCGTCTTCTTAAAAGTGCACAACAAGTAGGAACAAATGCACCCATTCAACCCCTCAAATTTATCACACGTTCCCATTGAATCAGTTCAATAAAGTATTTATCAATCTGACCTTCTGTTCGATCTTCCCTGACATGTTTCTCAACATGACTCGATGGCTTTTTCAACGTAACCCTTGATCCCTTTACTAATGGCAACTTATCTATCCCTGTCTTAAAAAGTCACAATTGTGTCTGTGTCCCAGTATGCCTGTGTGTGTGTGTGTGTGTGTGTGTGTGTGTGTGTGTGTGTGTGTGTGTATGTGTGTGTGTGTTCAGGGTGATCGTGAGGGTTGTTTCTCAGAATGGAATCTTACAACCAGTGGTGATCCAGAGATGTCGGTGCTGGATCTATATTTGTTTGTCTTTTCCAAAAGTGATTTCGTTGTGAATTATAGAAGGTTAAATTAGCAAGTTTGCTGGTTTTATGGTGGACAGGGGAAAAGGTTACTAAAGATTACAAAGAGGTCTTGGTAAATTGGATGAACTAATCATAAAAATGTACAGCATGGAAGCAAACCATTCAGTCCCAATTGTCCATGTCGAACAGCTAGCCAATTAATCGAGTCCTATTTGCCAGCATTTAGCCCATATCCCTCTAAACCCTTCCTGTTCATATACCCATCCAGATTCCTCTTAAATGTTATTTTTAATTGCCTGCACGACTTCCTTTGGCAGTTTGTTCCATACCCGTGTCTTTCTGCGTGTGAAAAGATTCCCTCTTATGTCCTTTTTAAAATATTTTCCCCTCTCAACTTCAAGCTATGCCTTCGAATTTTGGACTCCCCTGCTCTGGCAAAAAAAAAAGGTCTTGATTATTCGCGCTGGCCATACCCTTCACGATTTTGCAATCATCTGTAACGTGCAATTTTCCTCCAATCAACACGAATGGCTATGTTTTCTCTTATCACGGGCCTAAATCCCGAAATTCAAAATCGGTGCCTCTTTCTCTTCGAGTAAGTCTCAATTCTAAAATAATTCTAAACAACTTGCTCAGATGTATTCTGAAACACCTTTAGACCCTGAATCTGCAACATTATTCTCCTGTATTTTTGCTCATCATCCTGTTCTGACATGCTGTGACACACCTCTGAAACAGGCAGGACTTGAATCCAGAACTTCAGTTTCAGAGCTGGGGACATTACCACAAGTGGGGATCAAATCCAGCGCTCTGCCTCAGTGGCATGGACGCTACCCACTGCACAAGACTTAAACAATGCCCAGATTTTGGGTCACATTTTAAGAGCCAACACTCAGCTAAGTTTTGATTTCTTAAATTCTGTTTAACTTTACTGATTAACACAGGGAACATTTGTTTATTGTCAAACAAGTACAAGGTATTTGCACAAACTATAGTATGTTGTTTACATATGCTCTGCCGTCGAGATAAACTATTGACATTTTTAATTACATGGCTATGATTTCCGGTTTAGTGACTATCGTCTGTAGACTGCTATGATAGTGAATAAAATCCTGCAGGCACACACTGCGCTGTGAAGGATCTCAAATAGATTTTATTCCTGAAAACAAGAGATAACGAAAGAGCATAATTTCTGGTCCCAAAAGACCGTATGGCATATCATTGTTTCTCGCCTCTAACGTGTGAATGCCCTCTTCCTAAAACCATTAACTGGTACAAAACAACAAATTATATTCCAGTGTCTCCTCACCACTGATTGGTCGACAATCCTCCTTCTTCGTCCTGTCTATACAAGGCAAACCAAGCAAAGGATCTTGGGGAAAATAAAGTGGGAGTATTAGTCACGGGACTGTGATGTGGCAGATGGTGTTGAATTTGGGGAAATGCAAGGCATTGCATTTTGGTAAAACATATGGTGGTGGGACTTATACATTTAAAAGTAGTGCCTTTGGTTGTGTTTAGAACAGTGACACAAATAGGCAGGGTAGTTAAGAAGGCATTTAGTACGCTGCCTTCATTGCTCAGGCCTTTGAGTTTATGAGTCCGGACGTCATGTTGAGATTCTACAGGACATTGATGAAGCCACTTCTGGAGCACTGTAACCAGTTCTGGTGGCATTGCTGTAGGAAGGATTATACTAAGCAGGAGAGGCTTCAGAAGGCATTTCCAAAGATGTCACTGGTAGTGGATAGACTGAGGTATAAGGAGAGGTTGAATAGGCTGGGGCTTTTCACTGGAGCATTGGACATTATAGAGGTTTATAAAATCATGAAGGGTCACATAAGTTGAATGGCAGATGTATTTCCCTTGGGTGAAGAATTTCAAGGCTAGGGGAGTATTTTAAGTTCAGAGGAGTAAAAACTTAGAAAAGGCATGAGAAGTAATTATTTTCCACAGAGATCCATTTGTGCGTGGAATGAACTTCCAGAGGAAGTGACGGGAGTGGATGCAGTTACAACTTTTAAAAGACATTGAGGTAAATGCATAAATATGAAATTAGTTTGGATGGTATTGTGATCTCCTCCCCTCCCCATCCCTCACTGAATAAATCTCTGACAACAAATTGTGAAGCTGGAGGAACACAGCAGGCCAAGCTCCTAAGATGCTGCTTGGCCTGCTGTGTTCATCCAGCTCCACACTTTGTTATCTCAGTTTTTCCAGCATTTGCAGTTCCCATTATCTCTGAGGAAATCTTGATTGGGTCTCATCCTCTGTCACTGCCTGTGCAGTGGTGTGTAGAGACTAGCAGAGGGTGGCGGTGCATCACTTCAAACAGCACAGAAGATAGGGACGCAGACAAATACACTGAGACTTATACAAATAAAGGGAGCCCATCAGAATTTCCCTGGCTCTGTGGTTTGTCAATATTTCACTCCCTCCCTCTGGTGTGTGTCAGGATTTCTGTTATTCCGTGGACAGCATTTCATTAATTGACTCACTCTCTGAGAGTACATTAGTATTTGCTCACTCCAGTGAGTGTGACAGTATTTCAGTTGTTCCATGGGAACTGTGACTCTGAGATTTTCAAAGCCTGATTAGTGAAGATGTCAGGACAAGTTGGGAGACTAGTAAATATTACAGGTTAGTTTCAGTATCTGAGCTGTCTGAAGGAGGAGGTGTAGGAGGGAGACTCCGTGCTCCCTTCCTGGGAGCTGGTGGAGACAATGTGTTGTGAGCCCACCCTCCTGCCCACCGAGACCGTGGGGATTCCATTTGTACCGGCTCGATATAAAAGGGAGATGGCATCAGGGACACGGTTTCTAAGCTGTGCCAGGTGGGAATGGAACTGACAGTGGGTTTAAAGTGAGAATTACCCTTCACTGAACAGGGAGCCTTACTCAATTGGTGGGATGAGAATGTTTTGGAATGTCCACACGGGTCATATACCGGTTCTTTCCGGCTCATTCCAGGCTCCTCTCTGCATGGCAGTGGCAGGGGTAGACCGCACTGATGTCGGGCCCTGCAACACCTGGCTTGGCCCTTTCTGTCGTATTTCAGGCTGTTTTCCTGGAAGTAGGGAAAGGGAGGTAGGGAGGGAGGGTGAAAGTGTTTGGTCCTGCTGTCAGTGGTGATGGAGGTCGGTGGTGGGGGTGATCTTTGAGGTGACTGGAGTGAGCCACTCAAGAGTATGGAATCTATATTGTATTTTCAGTGTAAGGGAGAAGTGGAGCCACAAAGAGAAAGGAAGACAGAGAGAGAGAGAGAGAGAGAGAGAGAGAGAGAGAGAGAGAGAGAGAGAGAGAGAGAGAGAGAGAGAGAGAGAGAGAGAGAGAGAGAGAGAGAGAGAGAGAGAAGATGGTGACGATTATCCTGGCAGAACGGGGAAGGTTACTGGTGCCTGTCCTGTAATTCTGGACATTTCTTCAAACTGAATATACTGCATTGAGCTGGACTTGAGGTCAGGCCATGTTTGATGGGTCTGGTGGTGTACACTCCTCTGGAAGGAAATTGGTCCTTCTCTGTACTAGCCCATCCACCATGACCTTCATGTCCCTTCTGACAAATCTTGGTGCAATCCCCTCTTGTCTGCCAGGCTCAGGGTAAACCGTGCAGGCTGGGTCTGAACTGAGAAAAGTCAACTGTGTGCCCATTGTCCTTTTAAAGATGGCACCTGCACCAGGTAAATTGGAATACCCGGGCCATCCAGGCGATGGGAGCCATTACCAGCCATGATGGGTGGGAGAATCAGGCTGACATTGAATGAGAGGAATGGCATGTGCTGGGGTAGGTAGATAATGAGGGGAGTTTGATAAGATAGCATCAGAAAACTAGCTCGGCCTCCTGCAGACTATCCCTCTGTCACACTCAATTAAAATGTCACTGAGACAAATTATTGTGAGATTCAGCCCAATGAGCCAAAGACTGTGCTCACCACACTCTCAGTTAAAAATGCAGAACAAATGTTCATTCAAAACTCTCCATCATCTGAAATCACAGCAATATCCTATTTACACATCATTCCTGAAAAAAACTGACCTAAGTTGAAAGACGCTTTCAAAATGTCTACATTTCAACATTCTAAAACTTGTGAACACATCCTTCCAGGACACTGTCTGTCTCCCGCTCGATGCCGATATATCCACCCCTTCCAATCTGTACGTATATAAAATGATGCCCCGCCGTCTCTCTCTGGCAGTGATTGTCACACCCATGGCACCCCATGCCATGGCACATTGGAGATGTGGAGCAGTAAATGGATGGGAGCTGCACATCCTGTCACTTCCAGCATGGGCTGCAAGTTTCCCCAGGCTGGGCAGCGATTTAACACAGTGTTACCGAGCACTGCACTGGGGTGGTCTGCACAGATCTACACGCTGGGAGGGTAACTGCTCCGGGTTACAGATCAGTTCAGTGGTGTCACTTGACAGACCTCCTTTGCTCCAGAGATACCTGATCCGGAATATAAATCAGTGCACTGGTGGGGTCTGCACAACTCCCCGTGCTGGACTGATAACTATTTGACTGGTGAGGTCTGCACAGTGTCCCACTCTGGACAGATTGCCGGGTTGTATTGAGCAACACACTAGCCTGGTCTACACAGTGCTCAATGCTGAACAGATATTTCATCTGGGTTTGTGGTGTCTGGGCTGGTTCTGTGAGGAGGATTGAGAATGTGAGATAACTGAAAACTTCAGCTGATCTGGCAATGCCTTTAATTTGTGTTTGCCAGTTGTGTTGAGTTTGGGGAGACATTTCCACCGCGAGGCTGAGTGGGTCTCACCAAAACTGATGTACAGACGGGCCTTTGAGATGTGGATCTTTTATGACTCCATCACATTCTGTATCCGACATTCCCCAGAACATTCTATAACTGACATTATTTCTGAACAGTTGGATGTCAGTTAATTGAACAAAATATAAGATCCCGAGGGAAAAGATCCTGTTCCGGGAAGAAGGAGACACTGTTTCAAAATCCCCTCAGGCAGTTAAAGGGTTGAATACATTTTCCTTGTATTCATGTTCCTACACGACCGAAAATTCACCACAATTGAGATGAAAAGACAGAAATTTGCGCCCTACGTTTGTCTCGAAGAAACTGGGAGAGAATCCTTCAGGAAGGAAGTGTGTTCACCCTACTTATTAGGAACTGTATATAAGTGCCATGTGCCTGAATCTCGAGTGCTCGAGTGAGTGGGATAGTTCTCGGAACGATCTCTTCTGATGGATGTTTATCCGTTTGGGTTGGGAGTGCTTCTTGTGTTTTACGTTACATTCCTTATATATTTAAAAAAATTGAGATGTTACTATTTGTTATTTCAGATTTTTTTTCCAATAAATCAGTGATACATTTGAAAATGTCACTGGGTCCTCAATCAAACTGGTAACTTTGTCTCGAGGCTGATGTATAATGTATTTGTTTTCCTTCCTCACAGTTAACGTGGTGACAATCTATGTCCTGCTTTATAAAGATTGTGGATTGTCTCCATGTGTCAGACATTACCTGGGGGCCATTGGCAGTGGTGGATCTACTGGTCATTATCCTCGACCTGATATTGAGACACATTCCCATTGTTTATCGGGAACAGTTTTATTTCCTGTTCTACATCCCTGTGTGTAATATCCACGCCGTCCTGCTTTATGCAGCCACTGACTGTTCTGTCTGGTTCACCGTCACTTTCACCTTTGATCGATTTGTGGCCATTTATTGTCAGAAGCTGAAAAGTAAATATTGCAATGAGAAAACGGCGGCTGTGGTTCTGGAAACAGTGACTGTGCTGAGCTGGTTAAAGAACATTTTCTGGTATTTTATGCTCACAGCTTTCTATTCGCTGATGAACGAACCCTGGTTTTGTTTTGTAACAGACAATGTTTATGAGTCTCGTGTCTGGGTCCCAATCGAGTTCCTCCATCACATTCTAACCCCGGCTCTCCCATTTCTCCTAATTCTGCTGCTCAATGTTTTCACCGTCAGACACATTTTAGTGACCAGCAGAGTCCGCAGGAGACTCCGGGCTCACACCAATGGGGACGGTCAGTGCGACACAGAAATGAGAAATCGAAAAAAATCCATCATTTTACTCTTTGTGATCTCGGCCAATTTCATCCTGTTATGGTCAATGTTAATGGTGTATTCTATATGGGCCCGGATGTGGTTTCTGGGGTATTACTCTATGCATCTACATGACTTTGTGCAGGAATTGGGCTTCATGCTGCAGCTCCTCAGATGCTGCACAAACACCGCGATTTATGCCGTGACCCAGACTAAGTTCAGGCAGCAGCTGAAGAATGTGCTGAAATATCCCTTTACCCAAATTCATCAATCAATCAAATTCACTCATTAATCAATCCATCCAGGATTTTCTCATTTCAGTTCAATGTTTCAGCAATGAAGCAGCCTGTCGCTATGGTAGCAGACTGAGGGTAGTGCTGGTTTATCCAACCATATCCCACAGGGGGTTACAGGGAAACATGTCAATGTTTCTCTCAACTCACAGGCCAAAGAGAAAAGGCACCATTCCACTGACTGCATCCATAACTTCAATCTGTAATTAACGTTCATTAAAAAGTGCCAAGCAGCACAGCAAACTATATTGTTGTTTGTCTCTGTGTTGAAGAAGCTCAGTTGGAGAGAGACAGACCCGGCCCCAAGGGAATGGGAGGATTTCGGGACTGAGCTCAGGAGTTGGGTTTAAGTCACTCTGTCCTTGCTTTCACCTCTGGTATATCTCTGTCTCTTTCTCTCTCCTGTCCCTCCTCGCACACTCTCTCCCTCTTTGACCCACATTTCTCTGTACCCCTCTGCTCCCCATCCCTCTCTCCATTCCCTTCCTTCTCTCTTTCCACCTACCATCTCCAAAATACTCCCTCCCTCTCTCCCTGCGTCCTGTCTCTCTCCCTCCTCCTCGAGTGTCCGCACCGCCTTCTCTCACCCTCTGCCTGTGTGAACCGCACCTCCCATTCTGAATTTTTCCCTCTGACCGCACCTCTCCCTACCACACTTGCTTCTTCACTGTCCCTCCCTTGCTCCCTCCTCATCCCTTACTCCCTCGCTCACCCACTCCTTCTCCATCCCTCACTCCCTCACCATCCCTCGCTCACTCACCATCCCTAACTCCCTCGCTCCTTCACTCCATCCCTCGCTCTCTCACTCTGCCCCTTGCTCCTTCACAACCCCTCACTCCAGCCCTCCTAGCCGGTCACTCTCTCAGTCATTCCGTCCCTCACTTACTCGCTCCCTGACTCCCTCCCCATCCCTCGCTCGCTCCCAGTCCCTCGCTACCTTGCTTGCTCCCACACCATCCCTCACTCCATCACCATCCCTTGCTCCCGTCCCTTGCTCCTGTGCTCCCCATCCCTCGCTCCCTCCCTCCCTCCCTGTCCTTCGCTTCTAACCTCGCTCTCTCACTCCGTTCCTCACTTCCTCGCACACTACCCATCCCTCGCTCCCTCGCTGCCTCCACATCCCTTGCTCCCTTGCTGTCCCTCGCTTCCTGTCCCTTGTTCCCTCCATCCTCATCCCTCACTCTCTCCCTCATTCTCTCCCCATCCCTCACACCCTTGATCTATTGCTCCCTCCTCGTCCCTCACTAACTCATTCCATCCCCGTCCCTCGCTCCTGCACTTGCTCACTCCCCATCTCCCACTCCCTCACTGTCCATTGCTCCTTTGCTCTCACTCCGTTGCTCCTCCCTCCCCTTCGCTCGCTCCCTCTTTCTGTCCCTCGCTCTGTCCCTCCCTCCCTTGCTTACTAGATCCCTCACTCCCTCCCCGCCCCTCACTCCATCTCTCCCTTCCCCTTGCTCCATCCCTCAGTCTATCACTCCCTCGCTTCACCTCTCACTCACTTGCTCTGTCCCTCGTTCACTCGCTCCCTTGCACCTTCCCAATCCCTCACTCCTTTGCCCCCAACCCGTCCCTCAATCCCTCTCCATCGCTCCCTCGACAACCGTCACTCCATACTAAAGCTCCATTCGCTCCCTCACACCCTCCCCATCCTTCACTCCCTCCATCCCCACCCCCCTCATTCCTTCCCTCCATCTACATCCCTTAGTCCCTCCTGTCCCTTGCTCCCTTTGCCATCTTGAACTCCCTCACTCCCTTCTCGTCCCATACTCCATCTCTTGCTCCCTCCCCATCCCTCGCTCCTGCCCTTGCTCCCTCCTTTTCACTCCCTCCCTCCCCCCTTCCATCCCTTGTTCCATCACACCCTCCCCGTCCCTTGCAGCCTCGGTCGCTCCCACCCCATTCTTCACTCCTGCACCATCCCTCGCTCCCTCCCCATGCCTCACTTCCTCCCTCCCTCCACATCCATCTCTCCCTTCCTGTCCCTCGGTCTGTCCCTCGCATCCTCCCCAACCCTTTTTCCCTCCCCATCAATCTCTACTTCCCCGTCCCTCGCTCCCTGCCCCTTGATTCCTCCCTGTCGCTCCATTGTTTTAACTCCCTCACTCTCTCCCTGTCTTCCCCTCCCTCTCTCCCTCCCCATCCCTCGACCCTTCCCCATCCCTCGTTTCCTCGCTCCCTCCTTGTCCGTTGCTCTGTCTCTCGCTCCCTCGCTCCATCTCTGGTTCACCCACTCCATCCGTTGCTTACTCACTCCCTCACTCCCTCCCCATCCCTGACTCCCTCCCCATCCCTCACTCTCTCCCCATCCCTCGCTGCCTGGATCCCTCCCTCTTTGTCCCTTCCTCCCTACCTCCTTGTCCCTCTCTCCCTCCGCATCCCGCGCTCCCTCCTTCCCAGTCCCTTACTCCCTCTCTCCATTCCTCACTCCCCGTCCCTCCCTGTCAGTTCCTTGCTCCCTCCCTCTCCATCCCTCATTCCCTCCCTCACCATCCCTTTCTCCCTCCCACCTTGTCCCTCTCTCATTCGCTCCCTCCTTCTACCTCACCCACTCCCCGTTCCTCACTCCCTCACCATCCCTCGGTCTCTCACCATCGCTCGTTCCATCACTGTCCCTAACTCGGCTGCTCCTTCGCCGTCCCTCGCTCCTACACCGTCCCTTGCTCGCTTCCAATCATTGCTCCCTCGCACACTCCCTCCCCATCCCTCACTTCCTCGCCTTCCCTTGTTCCTTCCACATCCCTTGCTCCCTCCCCATCCCTCATTCCCTCACCATCCCTCGCCCCCGTTCTCTCTTCGTCCCTCACTACAACCCACCCTGTCTCTCATTCGCTCCCTCCATCTCCGTTGCTTTCGCGCTCCCTCCCCAACTCTAACGCCCTGACTGTCCCTCACTCCTGCCCTCCCAGACCCTTGTTTCCTCTTTCCTTTCCCATTCCTCCCTTCCTTGCTCACTCGCTTCCTTTCCCCCTCCCCATCCCTCGCTCTCTCCCTGTGCCTCACTCCCTTGCTGTCCCTAACTCCCTCCCTCCTCGTTCCTCCCTCCGTCCTGCCTCCCTGTCCCTCCCTCACCCCTCACTCCCACCTTCCTTGTGCCTCGCTCCATCCCTCCCCATCCATCGCTCCCTCCCTCCCCATCCCTCGCTCTCTAACGCCTTCCCTGTTGCTCCCTCCCTCGCTCCCTCCCCATCCATTGCTCCCTCGCTTCACATCTCTCCCTCCCCGTCCCTCGCTTCCTCCCTGTCCATCCCTCACACCCTGCCCCCATCCATTGCTCCAGCTCCCACACTCCGATATGTTGCTCCCTCCCTTGCTCCCTCCCCGCCCCTCACTCCCTCCCTATCACTAACTTCCTCGCCCCCTCTCCATCCCTTGATCCCACCCATTCCTTCGCTCCCTCGCTCCCAATCCCTCCCTCCCCGTCCTTCACTCCCTCTCTCACTCCTTCTACATTCCTCGCTCCCTCAGTCCCTCCCTGTCCCTCACGCCCTCCCTCCCCATCCCTCGCTCCCTCCCTCCATCTCCCTTGATCCAACCCTTTTCTCCCTCCCTCTCTCCCTCCCTGCCCCTCAGTCCCTCCCCATCCCTCACTTCCTCATGCCCTCCCCATCCCTCGCTCCCGCCCAGTCCCTCATTCCCACGCTCTCCACCCCTCCCTTCCCCGCTCCTTGTCACTCCCTCTCTCCCTGTCCCTCGTTCCCATTTCTCCCTCCCTCACTCCCTCCATGTCCCTCAGTCCCCCTCTCACTCCTTCTACATCCCTTGCTCCCTCCCTCACTCCCTCCCTGTCCCTTGCTCCCTCCCTCCCTCTCCATTGCTCCGTCCCTGTTGCTCCATTCCTTGCTCCCTTGTTCCATCCCTTGTCCACTACCCATCCCTCGCTCTTTCGCTCCATCACTCTCTCCTCATCTTTTGCCACCCTGCTCCATCTCGTTCCCTCACTCCCTCCCCAGCCCCCGTACCCAAAGGGTACCATCTGTCTTTTGAGACCTCTCTCTGGACAGGGAGCTTGTAGAGCCCACTATTGGGCTGGGTACTTCCCATCACAAGTTGGTACCACAGGGTATACAATGCCTCACAGACACCGGGAACAACAACCTGATTTATGCAGGAATGTTGCTTTTGCTTTTGGCACTGATTTTGACATCTTTTAGTGTCGGTCATAAGTTTTGGGGTGGGTGTAATAAAGGAAGACTGTCTCTAAGGAATTGAATGTGTTTATTCTGAGATTTTACCCTGTACAGACAGTGATGATGTTTGTAAATATTTCACAGAGTAATAGAAAAAAAGACATTGAATTTGGAAGAGTTAAATCAAACACAGTGTCAAGATCCAACCGAGTTATTCAGTTTATCAGGACCGGAAAGGAATATGTTAATCTGGAATGCCTGTGGGAAAAGATTTCAAACATCAGTGTGAGTGGGAAAGCGCCAACACCCGCACACTGACACACCTGATTCTGAATGTTCCAGTGAGCTAACTGCAGAGATTATTCAACATCATCCAGTTAGCATTCTGGGAAATAAAAATACACAGTGCAGAGAAACTGTACACACATTGTGTTTATGGACAAGGGTTCAGCAGATCATCCAATCTGGAGAGATGCCAGGAGATCAGCATCATGGGATAACCGTGGAAATGTGTGGATTGTGTGAAGGGATACAGATACCCAGGCCAGCTTGAAGCTCACCGTCACAGTCACTCCAGGGAGAGACCATTCACCTGCTAAATGTGTGGGAAGGGATTTGCTCACTCACCCAGCCTCGTGTCACACCAGTGGGTTCACACTGACAAGAGACCTTTTAAATGCTTTGGCTGTGGGAAAAGCTTTAGGAGCTCTAAAGGTCTAATTCAATATCAACCTGTTCACACGGGGGAGAATTCGTTCAGCTGTTCCACATGTGTGAAGGAATTCACTTGGAGACGCAGCCTAATGTCACACAAAAGTCTTCACGGGGAATGAAGCTTCATCTGCTCTGTGTCTGGGAAGTGATAGAATTCATGGTCCTGCCCAATGTCACACAATCGAGTTCACACTGGAGAGAGACTGATACCTGCTGTGTGTGTAGCAGGGGATTCGCGTCTTCATCCATTCTAATGTCACACAATCAGGTCACATGGGAGAGAGATCTTTTATCTGCCCTGTGTGTTGGAGGGGATTCACATCATCATCCAGCCTAAGGTCACATAAGCCGTCTTACACTGGAGAGAGACCGTTCATCTGCTCTCAGTGTGGGAAGAGCTTCAGTCAGTATAGTCAGTTACCCAGCCTCAGTAAACATCGATGTGTTCACAGTGGGGAGAAGCCATTCACCTGCTCCATGAGTGGGAAGGGATTCACCTGTTCTTCCCACTTCACTTATGACAGGCCTGTCACACTGGAGAGAGATCATTCGTCTGCTCAGTGTGTGGGAAGGGATTTATTCAATCAGCACAGCTTCTGATACACCAGCATGGCCACATTAGAGAGAGACCATACACCTGCACTGAGTGTGGGAAGGGATTCGCTCGGACATCTGATACTCAGTGAACACCAGCTATTCACACTGGGGAGAAACATTTTACTTGCAGATATAGTAGGAACTGCAGATGCTGGAGAATCTGAGATAACAAGGTGTCGAGCTGGATGAGCACAGCAGGCCAAGCAGCAGCAGGGGAGCAGAAAAGCTGACATTTCTGGCCTAGACCCTTCTTCAGAAGAAGGTTCTGAAGGGTCATTTTCTGAAGAAGGGTCTAGGCCTGAAATGTCAGCTTCCCTGCTCCTCTGATGCTGCTTGGCCTGCTGTGCTCATCCAGCTCGACACCTCATTATCTAACATTTCACTTGCTCCGTGTATGGGAAGGGATTCTCTTGGCCCTCCAGTTACAGTGGACATGGGCTTATTCACACGGATGAGAGACCATTTAAATGCTCTGACTGGGAGAAGATCTTTAGAAGCAGCAATGATTGGATGATACACCAGCAAACCCATTCTGGGGAGATCTGTCATAATTCAGTAATGTGACCAATGGGAAGAGCTGGAGGACCGGAAGCACTCTGGGCCTCCAACCAATCAGAGCCCCCCCATCCCCACCATTGACTCAACGCAAATGTGGGACAATCAACTTCTGAAGCTGCTCAGAGCTGCCAAGCAATGATGTTGTTCCTCTCTCTCTGAATGAGGATTGAGCTTCACCCAGACTTAAACTTCTTCCTCTCTCTGATATCTTAGCGAAAACAATTTACCAATTTTTTAAAAATTCTGGTAAGAAATTATTTACTTGCAACAGCTGAAAGGAAAGGAAGTGAACCCAGGGAGGGAGCAGAATCTGTACAGACAAGAAGAATGATCAGTTATATTTAATTGTTTTGAATCTTTAACCTAATTTCTAATCCAATGATGATGATGATAAAAGTAAAATAATAATAATTTTGTAGGATGTTAGAAATGGAAGATTTTCAGACAGAAATCTCAAAAAAGCCATCACATAAAGATCCAATGGAGTCACTGAAATCAGTCACGCTTGACTATCATTGGCTTGAAACTGTAGATCAAGAAATGTCTCTCTGTTTCAAAAGGTTTGAAACAACAGTTTGCCTGGAAAAGTACTGAGATACATACACCCAAGTGAGAGTCTTCGAGTGAACTGATGTACCTTCACCAAGTCTGAAAGAAACATCATGCCAATCACAGTAGGAACTTACAGAGACACAAGACCTCCCATATCAAGGAGAAACCATGGAAATGTGAGGACTGTGAGAAAGGATTCAATTCCTTGTCAGCGCTGGAGTTTCATCAATGCAGTAACACGAGTCAGAGACCATTCACCTGCTCTGAATGTGGGAAGGGATTCCCTGATTCATCTGTTCTGTGGAAACACTGATGTGCTGTCATTGGAAGGAGGCTGTTCATCTGCTCTGATTTTTTTAGTTAGTCATTCATAGGATGAGGCTGTCACTGGCTAGGCAGCATTTATTGCCCATCTCTGATTACCCAGAGAGCAGTTCATAGTCACCACAATTTTTGCAGACCTGGAGTCACATGTGATGCTAACCAGGTAAGGATGGCAGGACATGAGTGAACCAGATGGGTTTTTCCAACAATTAAAAATGGATTCAGTCATCATTAGATTCTTAATTCCAGGCATTTCTTGAATTCAAATTCCACCATCTTCCGTGGTGGGATTTGAACCTGGGTCCCCAGAGTGTTTAGCTGGGTCTATGGATTAGCAGCCGAATACCACAGGCCATCACCTCCCCAGTGGCAAGAAATTATGAGAATATTTCACCCTGATGAAACGCCGGTGAGTTCCCACAGGGAAGAGGCCATCTACCTGTTTGAAGTACAGTAAAGTATTCATTCAGTTATCCAGCCTGCATATGCATCAACAAGGTCTAGCTGCGCGAAAGAATTCACTCAGCCATTTGCCCCAGTAAGACACCAGCGCATCCACACAGGGGAGAGGCTATTCAAATGCTCCAAGTGTGGGAAGAGGTTCAGAGGTACACTGGCCTACAGGTACACAAGTGAGGTCATACTGGGAAGAAGCCATTCATATGTTCTGAATGAGGGAAAGGATTCATTCAGCCATCCAGTCTGTCGAAGTATAAGAAAGTTCACAAATGGTCATAAGAGTTGCATCTGCTGTTAATCCGCATTATATATGCTGTTACACTGCACATTTCAAATGGGCAGCATTCATTGTCTTAAAAAAAATAACAGCTGAGGCAGTTTTATGGGACAGTTAGCATCTGCATGCCCTTCTCCATACTGCACACCATTCTCATTAACAGGATGTTAGAAAGGGAAGATTTGCAGACAGAAATCTCAAAATGATCATCACTTGAAGATCTAGTGGACTCACTGAAGTAACTGGGACTTGAATATCATTATCTTCCATATTGGCTGTTCCTTTACTCTCAGTGATTTTAAATCCTGGGCCTTCTCCCAAACAACATTGTGGATGTCCCGTGGCCTCGAAGGCTGTAGTCCCAGAAACTACTATCTTCTCAAGGAGGACAATTGAGATGGGCAATAAGTGCTGACCTAGACATTGATACAGTACCCCATGAATTGATTTGAAAATGAGGGAAAATTACATTCAAGACTGAGCCATGTTCATTCTGACAGTGAGTAAAGTGGGAGGGTCAGAGGGTTTCCTTCTGCTGGGCTGGCCACTCTCACCACTTTGCTACCAGTGAGGCTAATGCTCTTTGAGCCTGGCACTGCACATTCTCATGGAAATGATCCCCAAAAAATGATGGAGTAAATTTATTTTGTCCTGTATCGGAAATAATGTTTTCCTCACCACTCCAATTCGATCAGAAGTAAATATGTTTGTCTTTGTTCCATCGAGGCTCTTGCCCAATCAGCACAATTAGTCTCCATCAGTATTTATGCTCCACATCCTCCCCTTTCATCTTCCCCATCAGCAGAATCTTCTATTCCTTTCTCCCTCACGTTTGCATCCAACTTAAATATATTCCTCTGTTCACCTCCAGCTCGTGCTCTTAGAGTGAATTGCACATTCTGACCTGTCGCAGGGTAAAGAGGTTTCTCATACAACCACTATTGGGTTTTTAAACCCTTCGTCATTCTAAAGGTTTCTGTCAGTTCATCCTTTAGTTTTCTCTTTTCTAGAGAAAAGCTCCCCAGACTTGCCTGAGGGTTACATGTTTTCAGTTCTGATAATGCCTTATTGAATCAGTGTGACACATTTCCAGTGCCTCTATTTCCTTTGTCCAAATGGCAACGACAAATATTGACAGTGCTCCCAGTGGAGTCAAACTTTTGTTTCGAATAAGTGAAACATCATTTTCCTCCTTTCAATTCTATCTCTGTCGAAAGGAGCCCAAATATGGGCTGTGCCTATGAAGAAAGGTGTTAAGTTTCAAGAGAAGTTTGAGACTGGAATTTCAGGAATGTCACCAGGGATTCAGGACTTCAGTTGGTTGGAGAGATTTGCGCAGCTGATCCTGTTCTGTTTGGATCCTTGAGTTATTGTCGTCGAACAGAGAGGGAGAACATTCAGCCCTCTGAGGTCATGCTGGCTCTGTTTTAAACAAATGTTAGTAATTGTTCAATCCCAACAACCCTGTAAGGTTATATGCATCAAGGGACCTCCAATTTTAAATAGAAAGTAATGAATATATTGTTCAGGCTGACAAACGAACTGGAATAATTAATTTTGGGCGCAGTTCAGGAGTAATGTAGTGTCCGCCAATGTTGCAGTTAAAACCTGGAATGTTGAGCTAATTTGAATAAGTTGATATCTTTCCTTGGCAATACTTACATTTTGTTTTTGTTCTAATTGTGTTTTTGAAAACCACATTTGATAATCTGGTCACTACCTGACAGATCAGCACCACATGGGAAGATGTTGAGACAGACATCCATTTTAATAAATGCACTCGAATGTTAATACGTGCTGTGATGTTGGGCTATCAGTGGATGTGCAGGTATAATATGCTATATATGAAAGAAATGGCATGTAAATTCACGGTGAACCCGCACTGCAGAGAGGGCCCCAACACATGCAGCTCCTTGAGAAACAGCCGGAAATGAAATGGTTAATGTGGCCGGGGGTAACGAGAGAGCATTGTGACATCAGCAAGACAGTGACATGTTCTCCCGAGAGAAAGTGAGCTGAAACAATCCGGAGAGAATTCATCCCACAGGGAATGGTCAGGAAGTCAGTGAGGTTCATTCGGAAGGGGTTGTACACTTAGATTGGGATCATTAGCAACGGTCCACATTTAGGACCCAGGTAAATAAAAAGATTGGAGAATCTTTACGCCCATATTTGATCCGTTGCTTGAAGCTCATGTATCTGTGTACAAATAATTTCTGATGTCATGGCACTCCTCAGAAGACGAACAGGTCAAATCGATGTGACCCCAGCAGGGGCCAGAACAGAACTGGAAAATAACAAAGGGCAAACGATAGAGGGGTGATAAAGAGAACCATACCCCTTCAACATGGGGTCTGTAAATATTCTGTTCTGGTTTTCTTGCTAATTAGCATCTGTTAATTTAAATATGGCAACTATTTTGTTTGCTTATGAGTCATTGGTATCGCTGGTAGGGCCAGATTTATTGCCGATCTCTCACCGCCCTGGAGAGGATGGGAAAGCTCTAGCCCATGTACTGTTGGCAGATCCACAGTGCCATTAAGGGAGACTTGAAGGAATTTGAACAAGCGACACAGAAGGAACATGATATATTCCCAGGTCAAAGTCAAAGTCACACAACACCAGGTTAAAGTCCAACAGGCTTATTTGAAATCATGAGGTTTCGGGGTGTTCTCGTTTGTTAGGTTAAGCACTACTTTATTACTTTGTTACACATCATAAGAAAGTGATAAAGTCAGGTGCAGCGTTCAGAAAGATTGTGTTTTCAAATAAACTTGTTGGTCTATAACCTTGTGTCGTGTGATTTCTGACTTTGTCCACTCCGGTCCACACCAGGATTTCCACATGCGGGGATTTTGCACAGTTTGTTGATGCTCATTTCTGTAGCTCAACGGATCAGCATCAGCATGTAAATTAGAAAAGATGTTGGCTCAAGACCATGTGCTTCAGTTGCTTTGGACAAGCAATTAAGGCTCCAATTCCTTCCACTTAATCCACACAAAATCTATGACAAGGTTGAATTCAAACCACACCCATCAAAGATTCTCTATTCCCCTGCTCCGCACAGAGTGAGACAGAGACAAGGAGAGGGACTTGACCTCTCTCTCCAATTTCCCGCTGCCAGCAGAAAGCAGCCACTGTAGCTTTGATCAACGGTTTCCTGCCCATCTCTGCGACACAGTTCAAAGCAACAAATTCCTCATGAATGGTTCTTCTCGTGCAAAAGGGGTGAGAAAGCTTTTGTTCAATTTGACAACGGCTGCAGCAGGTTCTCCCTGTCTCTTGAACTTTTGTAGCCAAACCCCTGGCTCCAAATTAGAAGCGGCAAGCATTTGAAATCAGAACAGCAATATAGCATTGAACTCTGTTCACATTTAACGAAAAGTGGGAAAAACACACCTCGTTCGGAAAATGAGGGAGCAGTGCTGTGAGGCAAATGTAATAACCACTACAGTGCAGAAACACAGAGGGCCCACCGACCATTTTATTTTTACTTTGTTGGTCTATTATGCACAGGCTATGCAGTCATCTGCTACAGTGCAGTTTCTAATGTATGAGACCCTCTCTCAGAGGATGCCTATGCCAGCAGCATTGGGTCTGTATTTTGGTGATTCACCGAATGGCCGTAAGTTCATTTCTGTCTGGGGCCTGTGAGAATTTTCACCACCTGCTGCATCCAACATCCAAAAAAGGTCTTCAAATGTTGCTTGAAATTATTCCTGATGCAATTGTATTAACACCATCATGTCATTTCCTCCATCAGCCAGAAATGTGTTTGAAATACCACATTCCTGTTTGTCTTTCCAGGTATTTAAGAAAGATCTTTTGGAAGTAGCTGATGGAAGGAATGTTCCAGTTTGGTAGGAAGAATGAATTGGAGCAGTATAAAGTGCAGTGTGATGGGGAAACAATGGGGCAGTAACACGGACAGGGGAGCGATCGAATGATTTTCTTCTTTGCTGTAAACAGAGTCCGACTTTGAAGTCTGAAATTAAACAATATAAGCCAGGTGGGTGAAATCCTTGCTCTCTGGGGATTGGTCTGTCCTGAGGCCTCAGTCACTGTTGTGGGAATGTATCTGATTGCTTCTGTTTGTGGGTGAAAATCAGTTTCAGATCCCAGAGGGGGACATGAACACAGTTTTGCCATCTCAAACTTCAGTCCCATTTGTCGTAACTTTTGAGATTAAAACATAACAGTGAAAATATTACTGAGATGAACAATTGAAACATCAGAGCATGCAAAGCTACAGAACAAGTGCAGCAAACTGGGGCTGATGGGTCGGTAAAACCTTGCTGATTTGATCATTTTGGAAGAGAAAAAAATTCAATTGCTGCCTTATTAAGAAACAATGCACGTGTTTCTGCGGTCATTCCTGGTGGCCTCGTGGTTAGGATTTGGCACTTTCACCTCGGCGGCCTGGGTATGATTCCCAGTTACGAAACCCGGATTGATTGTTCCTGACAGGGACGATAGCAAAGGTAAAGCAGTTCTGATGGGAATCATAAGACCATAAGACCATAAGATAGAGGAGTGGAAGTAGGGCCATTTGTGGAGTGGAAGTAGAGTCCACTCCGCCATTTAATCATGGCCGATGGGCATTTTAACTCCACTTACCCGCACTCTCCCCGTAGCCTTTAATTCCTTGTGAGAGCAAGAATTTATCAATCTCTGCCTTGAAGACATTTAACGTCTTAACGTTTTTTTTGAGTGCGAGCAGCAGCGGAGGTAAGATGGACCCGGAAGACTGCAGCTAAGGTAAAGCAACTTTTTTTAAAAATTACTTACCGGTAGTGGGCAGCGGTGTTTTTCCTCTTTCAGAGAAGGAGCGGGAGCAGCGGAGGAAGTGACGAGGACCAAAGGGGCAGCCGGGAAGTAAAGCAGTGACCATATATATCAGCAAGGCGGCTAAATCCGAGAATCTACAACTGTAGTGTCTCCCACCCGCCCTCCTCCTCCAACCTAGTTAAAAAGGTAAGGTTCATGCTAAACTTTCTCTATTGAATATAAGTTTGTTATTAATTTGTTATTATTACTTGAAGTAAGCTTTCTACTTTAGTACTGAGTGGGTGTTCAGATAAGTGGGGTATGGATGCTAGGGCAGTTGCTTGCTCCTCCCACAGAATGTGGCAGTTGGGAGACATGGCACACGTCTCCGCTGGCTACATCTGCGGGAAGTGCACCCAACTCCACCTCCTTGAAAACCGTGTTCAGGAAATGGTGCTGTAGCTGGATGAACTACGGATCATTCGGGAGGCAGAGGGGGTAATTGAGAGGAGTTACCGGGAGTTGGTCACTCCTAAGGCTCAGAACAAGGTTAAATGGGTTACAGTTAGGGGGAGGAAAGGGGACAGACAGGCAGTGCAGAGATCCCCTGTGGGCATTCCCCTCAGCAATAAGTATACCGTTTTGGATACTACTGGTTGGGGGGCGATGACCTACCAGAGGAAAGCCATAGTAGTCAGTTCTCTGACACTGAGCCTGACACTGTGGCAAAGAAGTGAAGGGGGCAGAATAGAAAACTACTCGTGGTAGGGGACTCGATAGTTAGGGGAATCGACAGGAGATTTTGCGGTCATGATCGGGATTCCTGGAAGGTATGTTGCCTCCCTGGTGCCAGGGTCCGGGATGTCTCCGATCGGGTGTAGAAGGTTCTAAAAGGGGAGGGTGAACAGCCAGAAATTGTGTTACATATTGGCACTAATGATATAGCCAGAAAAAAGGATTGAGGGTATAAAAAGTGATTTCAGGGAGTTAGGATGGAAGCTGCAAAGCAGAACGAACAGAGTAGTGTTCTCGAGTTTACAACCGGTGCCACGAGAAAGCGAGGCGAGGAACAGGGAGCGGGCGCAGCTTAACACGTGGCTATGCAGCTGGTGTAGGAGGGAGGGCTTCAGATATGCAGATAATTGGGATGCCTTCTGGGGAAGGTGGGACCTGTACAAGAAGGACGGGTTGCATCTGAACTGGAAGGGGACCAATGTCCGGGGTGGAAGGTTTGCTCGAGTAGTTCGAGAGGGTTTAAATTAGTATGCCAGCGGGGTGGGAACCTGAACTGTATACCAGAGGTGAGAGTTGATGCAGGTGAGGCAGTAACAAGAGGTAGACCAGCTCGTGGGACGGAACCAAGGCATCGGTTAAAGTGTGTTTGCTTTAATGCAAGGAGTATCAGGAATAAAAGTGATGAACTTAGAGCATGGATCAGTACCTGGTGCTATGATGTTGTGGCCATAACAGAGACATGGGTTTCTCAGGGGCAGGAATGGTTGCTGGTTGTTCCAGGGTTTAGAACATTTAAAAAGAATAAGGAGGTGGGGGGGGAACAGGAGGGGTTGTGGCACTAATAATCAGAGAGGGTATCACAGCTACAGAAGCTTCCATTGTCGTGGAAGATCTGCCCACTGAGTCAGTATGGGTGGAAATTAGGAACAGCAAGGGAGTAGTCACCTCGTTAGGGGTTTACTACAGGCCCCCCAATAGCAGCAGGGAGATTGAAGAAAGCATCGGTCGACAGATTTTGGAAGAGTGAGGATGTAGTAGTGTTGTTGTAATGGGTGACTTTAACTTTCCTAATATTGATTGAAACCTCCTTCGAGCAGAAGATTTGAATGGAGCTGTTTTTGTAAGGTGTGTTCAGGAGGGTTTCCTAACTCAGTACGTTGACAGGCCGACGAGGGGAGAGGCCATTCTAGACTTGGTGCTCGGAAACGAGCCGGGGCAGGTATCAGATCTTGTGGTGGGAGAGCATTTTGGTGATAGTGACCATAACTGCCTCACATTCTACATAGCTATGGAGAAGGAGAGGATTAGGCAAAATGGGAGGATATTTAATTGGGGAAGAGGAAACTATGACGCGATTAGACATGAGTTAGGAAGCATGGACTGGGAGCAATTGTTCCATTGTAAGGGCAGTACAGACTTGTGGAGACTGTTTAAGGAACAGGTGTTGCGAGTGAGGAGTAAATATGTCCCTCTGAGACAGGCAAGAAGGGGTAAGCTAAAGGAACCTTGGATCACGAGAGCAGTGGAGCTTCTCGTGAAAAGGAAGAAGGTAGCTTCCATCAGGTGGAGGAAGCTACGGTCAAGCTCAGCTCGAGAGGATAACATGCAGGTGAGGGAGGAGCTCAAAAATGGTCTGCGGAGAGCCAGGAGCGGGCACGAGAAAGGCTTGGCAGTACGAATTAGGGAAAACACAAAGGCATTTTACACTTATGTGAGGAATAAGAGAATGGTCAAAGAAACAGTATGGCCGATCAGGGATAGCATAGGGAACTTGTGTGTGGAGTCTGAGGAGGTAGGGGAAGCCCTAAATGAGTTTTTTGCTTCTGTCTTTACGAAATAAACGAACTTTGTAGTGAGCGAAACCTTTGAAGAGCAGGTGTGCATGCTGGAATGGATAGAGATAGAGGAAGCAACAAGTCGCCAGGCCCGGACCAGATTTGTCCTCGGCTGCTTTGGGAAGCGAGAAATGCAATTGCTTCACCACTTGCGAGGATCTTTGCATTCTCGCTCTCCACTGGAGTCATACCTGAGGACTGGAGAGAGGCAAATGTAATTCCTCTCTTCAAGAAAGGAAATAGGGAAATCCCCGGCAATTACAGACCAGTAAGTCTCACGTCTGTCGTCTGCAAGATGTTAGAAAGGATTCTGAGGGATAGGATTTATGACCATCTGGAAGAGCATGGCTTGATCAAATGCAGTCAACACGCCTTTGTGAGGGGCAGGTCATGCCTCACAAACCGTATCGATTTCTTTGAGGATGTGACTAGAAAAGTTGATGAGGGTCGAACTGTGGATGTGTTGTATATGGACCTCAGTAACGCATTTGATAAGATTCTCCATGGTAGGCTCATTCAGAAGGTCAGGAGGAATGGGATACAGGGGAACTTAGCTGTCTGGATACAGAATTGGCTGGCCAGCAGAAAGCAGCGAGTGGTAGTAGAAGGAAAATATTCTGCCTGGAAGTCAGTGGTGAGTAGTGTTCCACAGGGCTCTGCCCTTGGGCCTCTACTGTTTGTAATTTTTATTAATGACTTGGATGAGGGAATTGAAGGATGGGTCAGCAAGTTTGCAGACGACACGAAGGTTGGATGTGTCGTTGACAGTATAGACGGCTGTTGTAGGCTGCAGCAGGACATTGACAGGATGCAGAGATGGGCTGAGAGGTGGCAGATGGAGTTGAACCTGGATAAATGCGAGGTGATGCATTTTGGAAGGTCAAATTTGAAAGCTTAGTACAGGATTAAGGATAGGATTCTTGGCAGTGTGGAGGAACAGAGGGATCTTGGTGTGCAGATACATAGATCCCTTAAAATGGCCACCCAAGTGGACAGGGTTGTTAAGAAAGCATATGGTGTTTTGGCTTTCAATAATAGGGGGATTGAGTTTAAGAGTCGTGAGATCTTGTTGCAGCTCTATAAAACTTTGGTTAGACCACACTTGGAATACTGCGTCCAGTTCTGGTCGCCCTATTATAGGAAAGATGTGGATGCTTTGGAGAGGGTTCAGAGGAGGTTTACCAGGATGCTGCCTGGACTGGAGGGCTTATCTTACGAAGAGAGGTTGACTGAGCTCGGACTTTTTTCATTGGAGAAAAGGAGGAGGAGAGGGGACCTAATTGAGGTATACAAGATAATGAGAGGCATAGATAGAGTTGGTAGCCAGAGATTATTTCCCAGGGCAGAAATGGCTAACACGAGGGGTCATATTTTAAAGCTGGTTGGAGGAAAGTATAGAGGGGATGTCAGAGGTGTGTTCTTTACACAGAGAGTTGTGACAGCATGGAATGCATTGCCAGCAGCAGTTGTGGAAGCAAGGTCATTGGGGTCATTTAAGAGACTGCTGGACATGCATATGGTCACAGAAATTTGAGGGTGCATACATGAGGATCAATGGTCGGCACAACATCGTGGGCTGAAGGGCCTGTTCTGTGCTGTACTGTTCTATGTTCTATGTTCTACACTTCACAAATTACTCACCATCCAAACCTTTAACACTATGTCAGTCCAGGTAAATGTTTGGAAACTGAAGATCACCAACTATTATAATCTTATTATTCTTACACCTATCTGAGATCTCTCTGCACATTTGTTCCTCAATTTCCCTCTGACTATTAGGAAGCCTATGGCACAATCCCATTAGATAATCGTTCTTTTTGTTTCTAATTTCAACATATGTTTTCATTGGATGGTGTTTCTAAAATATCTCTTCTGGTGATAGCAGCAATGTTTTCCTTATTAATAAAAGTTACTCCCTCACCTGTTTTGCCCCCCTTTCGATCTTTCATCTGAAATCTGGAACATTATAACAGGCAAAATATCTTGCAGGAGGTGGATGAAGTTGAAAAATTCTTCCTACCAAAATGAATAGAGCACAATATTCGTTAAATGGAATTCTGAAGTGCAGAAGAATTGAAATTAAGAAATTGAGTTTCAGAGTTAGTGTGCAGATACAGAATGTTATCAGAGGGTCATTCAGCATGGAAACAGGCCCATCGATACATCTAGTTCATGCCGACCATGTTCCCAAACTAAACTAGTCCCATCTTCCTGCGTTTGGTGCATATTCGCTCTAAACCTTTCAAATTCATGTACTTATCTGAATGTTTTTTAAACATTGTAATTGTACCGATATCCACCACTTCCTCTGGCAGTTCATACCACACACTGAGCACTCTGTGTAAAACAAAAAGTTGTCTGTCATGTCCTTTTTAAATCTTTCTCCCCTCATCTTAAAAAAAAAGCCCCTGGTTTTGAAACCCCCCACCTGAGGGAAAAAGACCTTTGCTATTCCTTATCCGTGTCCCTCATTATTTTATTAACCTGCATAAGGCCATTTCTCAACCCCTTACCTTCCAGTGAAAGAAGTCCCAGCCTGTCCAGTGTATTTTTATAACTCAAACCCTCCATTCCCAGCAATATCCTGGTAATTTTGTCCAAACCCACTCCAGTTTAATAATAATCTTCCCATAACAGGACGACCAGAGCAGCACACCGTCCGACAGAAAAGGACGAGCCAACATCACTTCCCAATTTCTGTACTCAAAGGCCTGAGCAATGAACACAAGTGTGCTAAATGCCTTCCTAACCACCCTGTCTTCCTGTGATGCAAATTTCAAAGAATGATGTACCTGAAACCCGAGGTTTTTTTTTCTGTTCTGCAACACTACCCAGAGCCCAACCATTAATTGTATAAGTCCTGCCCTTGTGAAGTTTGCACTTTGGTAGAACAAAAATTTATCCAATAAAATTCAATCTCCCATTCCTCAGCCCATTGCCCCAATTGATCAAGATCTCTCTGAAATCCAGAAAGCCACTAGGCCATCTCCCTTGTTATGACAGCAAGTAATCATCAATGATAAGATGTTCTGCTTCATTTGTACAAGGAAGGGGTCAGACCAAATCTCGAATACCGTATGCAGGTTTTGTTCTTCTGTTCGTTTATTCAAAGTGGCTCAGAGAAAGTTTACAAGATTGAAACCTGGAATCAGTGGGTTGTCTGAGGAAGATGGATTGGGCAGGAAAGAGGGAAAAGGATGTGTCAGGAGCTGCTGACTAAAACAGGAGACTGATGTGAGCCAGGACATAGGGAGTATTGAAGTAGAGTCTGTTTGGGTTGAGCTGAGAAACACCAATGGACAGAAAATGTCCTTAGTGCTGCAAATGGACCCCAAGCTGCAGTAATATTGGGGGAGGCATTCGGGTGGAATTAAGAGATAGAAGGCATAAAGGTATGGCTTTAATTACAGGTGACTGCAACCTACTTATAAATTGTCCAAATCACACTGTAGCAGTACAGTACAGGAGGAATCCTTCGTGTCTATATGGTACAATTTTATGAATCAACATGTTGAAGAAGCAGGTGGGTTTTGTACAATGAGGATGGAATAATCGACAATCCAGTTGAGTATGGGCCCTTAAGGATGAGGGACCACAATAGGATAGAATTCTTCACAAAGCTGAGAGTTATATTGTTGTTTCTGAGACTTGGTCCTGTAATTAAATGAAAGAAGTTAAAATGGTTTAAGTTGTGATAAATGGTGAATCAGTGTTTAAATGGATGATGGGAAATGGGTAATGGCAAATGTTGAAAGAGGGCATGGACAAGCTGTGGAAGTTATTCATCGCAGCCTGGCATAAGAACAAAATGGGAAACCTGATCAAACCACAGCACAGAAAGGGAAATGAACACGTATTAAATTTACGGAAGCAGCATACACAATTAGGCCAATAAAACAACTCACAACAGGATTGGGAGCAGTTTAGATTTCTGCAAAGGGAAACAACGGGATTTAATCAGAGTGAGAAAACAGAACATGAGTGCATATTGCAAGGACCATACAAACAAATAGAATCTTGTCTAATATTCATTCACAGGATGTGAACTTCCCTGGCTTGGCCAGAATTTATTGCCCATCTGTGATTGCCCAGAGGGCTATCAAGTGTCAGCTGCATTGCTGTGCGGCTGGAGTCACATATAGGCCAAACCAGGTAAGGATAACAGTTCCTTTCCCTGAAGGATATTAGTGTGCCAGATGTTTTTTTCCTGACAATCAAAAATGGTTTTACGATCATCATTAAACTCTTAATGGAAGATTGGTAATGCAGGTATTTTCAAGAAGAATATATGGTCTGCTGACAAGCAGAAGCAGTGAATTTGTAATGGGGTACAAAGTGATCGCGGAACAATTAAATATGACTGAGGTTTTCAATAAGGAGGATACAAAGAACCTCCCAAAATTAAGGGGATCACAGGGTCTAATGGGAAGGTGGAATGAATTTTCGTAGGAAAATGATATTGGGAAATCTAATCAGATAGCAGGCAGATAAATCTCCAGAGATTGATAACCTTCATCTCAAAGTACCTCAGGAAGTGGCTGTAGAAATAGTAGATGCACGAGTGGCTACCCTCCAAATTCTATGGACTGTCAGTTTTTTTATGGTTTGGAGGATAGCTAATATAACCCCTGTATGTAAGAAGGGAGTCAGAAAGAAAACAGGGAATTTGCAAAAAATTGATGATTGGAAAAATATGTTAGGGCCCCTCCACACCACGCACCATCGTGACTTGGAAATGTATTGTTATACCTTCAGTGTTGCTGGATCAAAATCCTGAATTCTCTCCCTAACAGCATTGTGTGTCCCCCTACCACTTATGGACTACAGTGGTTCATGAAGGCAGATCGCTGCCACCTTCTTAATGACAATTAAACACAGCCAGCAATGCCCACAGGATGTGTTTTTTTTTAAAAACTATCAAGGACAAGTGGGTTTAAGTTGAGAGGCGAAAGGTTTAATGGGGACCTGAGGGACAGTTTTACATGTAGAGAATGCTGCATGTATGGAGGAGGTCATATAATCACAGCTCTTAAACAGCATCAGGATTGGTAAATGAATAGGAAGGAGACAGAGGGATACAGGCCAAATGCTGGCAAATGGGACTAAAATAATTTAGGATATCTGGTTCGAATAGACAAGTTGCAGCAATCAGTCTGTTTCCATCCTTTATATCTCTACAGCTCTCGGATCTTAATTTGCAATTCTAAATTACCAGATTGTAATTGGAATGTTTGGAGTCAAAACTATACCATTTGCGGCTAATTCAATGTACTGAACTGAACATCCACCATTCACGATTGGACGGGACTGATGTTAGGGATGTTGGAGTGGTTTGGGGACCAGAGTTCATAATATTCCAGGTCAGATGGATTAGTCTAAGAAATTGTGTTCATAACTGTGACCCAGTACTTCCTGACAGGGATATTACTTGATCAGAATTAGAATTTGTTTCAAGTATTTGCTTCGATTTGATTTGAGAAGAGGAAGGCACGTTTTGCATTGCTAACAGTTCAGCTTGTTTCGTGCGCAGAATAGAACAGCACAAAATCAGGCCCTTTCAGCAACTGCAGGCACATTGACACCGCAGGCAGTTACACATTCTAAAGAAACAGACGGGGGGGGGGATGGATTTGGAGGGAGGGGGTGGTGATTTGCCTTTTTTGCAACAGAGTCATATTTATCGAGGGAGATGGACCCAATGTCTTCAGCGAGTTGTTCCTGCCAGCTGTGCACTGCCTGAGAGGGCGCTGGAAGCAGAATCATTTGTGATCCTCAGGAGAGAGTTGAATGATGAGAGATTTACAGGGCTGGTGAAGTTACCCGTACAGACAGCTGATGCAGACAGTGACAGGCTGAAGCACCTTCCTCTGCGCTGGGACATTCTCTGAGTGTGCGGTTCTGTACCAATTGTTGCTGCAATCTCACTGACCCGCTGCTAGTCATGGAGCTGGTTGATGAGGCTTGTCAGTGACATGCCCTTCCACATCTGATTGGTACATTTCCAATGATCTACATTCACTGCGAAGAGGTTTTTATAGAAAAGGTCTTGAAAAAGTATTGGCGTAAACTGACTGTTTTCGCGGTTTCGGAAGCCCAGGAGAACGGGAACAACAGTAAAAACTGTCAGCAGTGATTTACAAGTCTTTGCACTCAGTCAGGCTGATGGAAAATATGGAAGGTAACTGGGACCTAAGGTAGTCCAGTATTATAATGGGATAGTGGGAATGACACCAACACCCTCATCTGCCTAGCCGAACTCGTCCTCGCCCTTAACAAGTTCTGTTTCGATTCCTCCCCCTTCCTACAGACAAAGGGGGTGGCCATGGGCACCTGCATGGGACCCAGCTATGCCTGCCTCTTTGTAGGTTACATGGAACAGTCCTTCTTCTGCACCGACACAGGCCTCCAACCCCATCTCTTCCTCCGTTACATTGATGACTGTATCGGCGCCACCTCTTGCTTCCCCAGAGGAGCTCGAACAGTTCATCCACTTTACCAACAATTTCCACCCCAACCACAAGTTCACCTGGGCCATCTCCAACACATCCCTCACCTTCCTGGGCCTCTCAGGCTCCATCTCAGGTAACCAGCTAGAAACTGATGTCCATTTCAAGCCCACTGACTCCCACAGCTACCTGGAATACACCTCCTCCCACCCAACCCCTGCAAAAATTCCATCCCCTATTCCCAATTCCTCCGCCGCCGCCGCATCTGCTCCCAGGATGAGGCATTCTACTCCCGCACATTCCAGATGTCCACGTTCTTCCAGGACCACAACTTTCCCCCGGCAGTGGTCGAGAACACCCTTGACCGCATCTCCCACATTTCCGGCAACACATCCCTCACACCCTGCCCCCGCCACAACCGCCCAAAGAGGATACCCCTCGTTCTCACATACCACCCCACCAACCTCCGGATACAATGTATCACCCTCTGACACTCGGCCACCTACAATCCGACCCCACCACCCAAGACATTTTTCCATCCCCACCTTTGTCTGCCTTCCGGAGAGACCACTCTCTCCATGACTCCCTTGTTCGCTGCACACTCCCCTCCAACCCCACCACACATGTCACCTTCCCCTGCAACCGCAGGAAGTGCTACACTTGCCCCCACACCTCCTCCCTTACCCCCATACCAGGGCCCAGGATGACATTCCATATCAAACAGATGTTTACTTGCACATCTGCCAATGTGGTCTATTGTATCCATTGCACCCGGTGTGGCTCCCTCTACAATGGGGAAACCAAGCGCGGGCTTGGGGACCGCTTTGCGGAACACCTCCGCTCGGTTCGCAACTAACAACTGCACCTCTCAGTCGTGAACCATTTCAAATCCTCCTCCCATTCCTCAGATCACTTGTCCATCATGGGCCTCCTGCAGTGCCACATTGATGCCACCTGAAGGTTGCAGGAACAGCAACTCATATTCCGCTTGGGAACCCTGCAGCCCAATGGCATCAATGTGGACTTCACAAGCTTCAAAATCTCCCCTTTCCCCACTGCATCCGAAAACCAGCCCAGTTCGTCCCCTCCCCCGACTGCATCCCAAAACCAGCCCAGCCTGTCTCTGCTTCCCTAACCTGTTCTTCCTCTCACCCATCCCTCCCTCCCACCTCAAGCCACACCTCCATTTCCTACCTACCACCTCATCCCGGCTCCTTGAACTGTCCATCTTCCCTGGAGTGACCTATCCCCTCCCTACCTCCCCGCCTGTACTCTCCTCTATACCTATCTTCTTTTCTCTCCATCTTCGGTCCGCCTCCCCCTCGCTCCCTATTTATTCCAGTTCTCTCTCCCCATTCCCCTCTCTGATGAAGGGTCTAGGACTGAAACGTCAGCTTTTGTGCTCCTGAGATGCTGCTTGGCCTGCTCTGTTCATCCAACTCCACACTTTGTTAAAAGCGACTCCACTACTCTCCTACACCGAAAACACTGTATGGATTCAATGCTGCTGACTGGCTCACACTAGCTACCTCACCATTTCCCCCCACCACAACCTACACCATCACTAACAACAGAACCACATCACCATCACTCCCTCCCTCCCTTTCTCTCATTCCAGAGAAAACAGCATGGAATAGAACAGCAAGTGCCAAGCCGGGTCTAAGAGTGTCCGACATCAGTTCCATCCATCCCTACCCCTGCCGTGCAGAGAGGAACCTGGCATAAGCCAGGGAGAACTGGAATGACCCATGTGGAGTTTCCAAAACAACCCCGCCCCACTAACTGAGTGAGGAGCAAAGTTCAGTGAAGGGCAATTCTCACTTTAAAAGCACTGTCAGTTCTGTTTCCACCTGATACTGCTTGAAAGCCATAGCCCTGATGCCATCTCCATTTTATACCGAGCCAGTATGAATGAGCTCCCACATTCTTCCACGGTAAATCAGGAATGTTCACCAGAATTTAAGAAATCCAAATCTAGCTGAATTTGCAATGTTACCAAAATCTGGGCATGGTTTAGGTTTTGTGTAGTGGGTAGCATCCATGCCACTGAGGCAGCACGTTGGATTTGATTCCCACCCCTGAACCTGTGGTAATGTCCCCAGCTCTGGAACTGAAGTTCCAGATTCAAGTCCTGCTCTTCCAGATTTGTGTGACAGCATGTCAGAGCAGGTTAATGAGGAAACACACAGAAGAATAATGTTGCAGATTCAGGGACTATTGCAGTGTGGTGGTAGTGTCTCCACCTTTAGGCCCAAAGACTAGATTCAAATCACACAGATGTGTTTCATAACATATCTAAACAAGTTGGTTAAAATTATTTTAGAATTGTGAATTGATCGAGGAGGACGAGGTATCGGTTTTGAATTTCAGGATTTAAGCCCGCGATGTCAGAAAGCAGAGTCATTTTTGTTTATTGGAGTAAAATTTGCACCTTTTAGATGTTTGTAAAATCAGGAAGGCACGGACAGGGTGAATAGTTAAGATCTTTTCCTAGAGTAGGGAAGTCCAAAATGAGCAGGTGTAGTGGGAGAGTGGAAAATCTTAAAAAATGACCTCAGATGTAACCTTTTCACACAGAGGATAATGCCTGCATGGAATGAAGAGCCTGGGTAAACAGCGGAGGCTGGTAAAAACAACACTTAAAAGGTATCAGCATGCGTATATGAACAGGAAGGGTTTAGATGGGTTTGGGCTGAATGCTGGCAAATGGGACTAGATTAATTTCAGATATCGGGTCGACATGGACAAGTTGGACTGAACGGTTTGTTCCCATGCTGTTCATCTTTTTGATTCATTCATCCAGTTGATTTCTTTGCAGTCTTAGATAAGCTTCTTCCCTGTCCACTAAACAACCACCCTAGGTGTCATCCACAATCTTGATGGTTGTGCCTTCTGTAATTCACACCACAATCATTTTCATAAATGGTGAATAAATGTAGATCCAGCACCGATTTCTCTGGACCACTGCTGGTCATCAGTTTTAAGTCTGGGAAACAACCCTACACGGCCACCCTGTCTCCTACAATTAAGCAGAAATACACAGAATCACACACACAGGCAGAAACGGACACAGACACAGGTGTGTCGTTCAGACAGGGATAGATAGGTTTTGATTAATAAGGGGATCAAAGGTTACATTCAGAAGGCAGCAGAATTGTGTTGAGAAACCTGTCAGTTACGATTGAACAACAGAGCAGACTGCTCCAATTTCTTATGCAGTATGGTCTTAAAGAATTGGGAATATTTTCCCATGAGAGCAGTGGCGGCTGAGATTGATGAATACTTTCCTGAATCAAGTAAATGGGAATTTAGGATAAGTTTGAGGGGCTGAATGGTCACATCTGCTCCATTTTTCTGTGCTCTTTAAAGAGGAGTTGATTTGCTGTGAGGTGAACACACCTTAAGACATCTCCAAATTAGGACTGAGATAAGGATAATATTGTGCTGTCTGGAGTGATGTCATCCCCAGGGAACATTGAACTGTCGGTTATTAAAGACATTTAATGATGACCTCAACTGACCTTTGATGATCAGTAGAATCACTGTTTATTTGGAATCAACAAGAAAGAGGTGGACAGGCAAAAAGAAAATCAGCCATGAACTTTCTAAATTGAGCAGCAGGCTCGAGGGTCCAAATGGCCAACTGCAGGTCCTTTCCAATGTGTTGTTATCTCACTCCACCTCTCGATGATGTGACAGAGGAAAAGGAAGGCCCATTCAGCAAGTCAGGATTACGGAAGATGGGAGGAGACCATTCTGACCCTTGAAGGAGTTACATAGGAATAGAATGAAATATTCACTTATAGAGTCACAGAGAGATACATCATGGAAACAAACCATTTGGTGCAACTCTTCCATGCTATTCAGATATCCTGACGAAATGTAGTCCCATTTGCCAGGATTTGGTCGATACCCCTATCAACCTTACCCATTCATGTACCCATCCAGATGCCTTTTAAATGTTGTCACTGCATCAACCTCCACTACTTCCCCTGGTCGCTCATTCCAGACAAGAACCACCCTCTGCATGAAAATGTTGCCCTTTAGGTCGCATTTAAATCTTTCCCCTCTCATGTTACCCTTTGCCCTCTGGTTTTGGATTCCCCCCACTCTAGGGAAAAGACCTTGACACTTTACGCTGTTTTACCATGATTTTACAAACCTCTATAAGTCACCCCTCAGTGGCAATTGTTTATTTTATTGTGTAGGGATTGCAGCAATTTTTTTCCACACAGCACCCACGGCCAGAAATGTCATTAATCGTTAAGATTATCTGTATTGGTCATGTTGTTTAAGGGACAAAAGTAATCCAGGCTAACAGGAAATTTCCCCTCCTCCTTAATACGTGCCCAGGGAAAATTGAGCACAGCATTGAGAGGGCAGGTTAGATCTCTTGCTGCGTCTGAAAGACAGCATTTTTGGCCAAGCAACATTCTACTCAAGTGTTAGTCTCTATTTTGCGTTTGTCTTTTAATGTCTCAAAAATCAGAATTATTGACAGCACAACCGCTCCCTGATTATCTGACAACAAATGTCCCTAATGGTGAATTGCTGAGCTCAGAAACACCTCGATAACCAGCAACGCACCACAGGAGGATGTCATGCAACCTTTCTAGGCTGCTACGTGGGAACAGGGAGCCCTGGTTCGCTAAAATTAAATACAGAGCAGAAATAACTACTTACTTTTATATTGGAAAGCTGCACCTGATGGAATTCTCCAGGGACCAGTGTGTGGTCATCAAAAATTTACAATTCAGATTTACAATTTTGGAGGGAGTGGTGAGAGTGCGAGACGGGGGCCAGCCAGGACGGCAATCTTCTGCTTTTAAAAAATTACCTCGTGCGTTGCGTCCTTTTGATTCGAGTGGTGGGCGTGGTCTGACTGCGAGCCTGGAAGTGAACTATTATATTCGGGCATTGTCTTATATCAAGGGTTTAGGTAAACACAACAAAATGTACTCTAACTATATTTGTCAGTGATGCTAAGGTTAGCAGTACATTAAGCTATCAGGAGGAAGTAGACAGAATGTAAATGGATAAGCAACGGACAATTTGGCAGATGATATATAAGGTTGGTAACTGTGAACTTCTGAGTTTTTTTCAGGAAGAACGAAACGCTATATATGACAAAAATGGAGGGAGATTATGGGACATAGTGATACTTAGCGTAGAAACTTTCAGACTGTGGAAATATTGCTCTATCATCTTGATGGGCGACTCTCTGCTGTTCCAAGTTGCCTCATTACTCTCAGTACATGCAGGGTATTTTGATGTGGTTGGTTGGCGGTGGGGAGTGGTGAGGGGGAGGATCTTTTGGATCTCTTTCAGAAATGTACACTGATTCTCTGCAATGTTGCTTTGAATGACTAAATATCCAATATCACATACCGCCATCACATATTCCAACAGATTCCTTGCTGGTATCAAGATAATTGGACGCCAGTTCTCCACACTATCCCTAGTTCCCTTTGTAAATGCTTGGATCAGGTTTACTACCTTCCAGTTATCTATAATGGCTTCCACACTTTGCAGAATATACAGGAAAATAAAAGATAGTCATCAACAGTGCAACTAATTATTCTATTGCTGCTTTCTTTTCCTGACATTTTGACATGAAGTGCGCCTGGTCCATCAGATTTTGCAATGCTCAATCCAGCTGCATTTCCAAATACTATTTTGTTATTGACATGAATTGACTTTACGTCATTACTTCCAAAAGTGCCACAACAGCACTTTGTGTTTCTGGGAGATTTTCAGGATCTTCCTTCATGAAGAAAGATGCAAAGTAGCCGGTTAGTTTATCCACTATTTCCCTGTTCTTCACGAAGAATTCTCCTGTCCCCATTGCTAATCTTCCATATTTAACCTTGATTTTAGTCGTTTTCTTTGAAGAATACTTGGTAAATGTCGACAGACCTTGTGTTTGTGTTCTTTTGTGTTCATGTTCTCTTTTTGATTTCCTTATCAGTTTTGTGGTCCTCCTTTTCTCGGTAATAAGTTTCTCAGCATTCTCAGGTTTCCACACTATCTGGAATTCCTCTGAAACCACTTTCTTTGATTTAATACAATTTTAATTTTTAATGTTTTCCATCATTGAATCACTTTCCCTTTCATTGTTGTTTGCAACTTAGAGAAATATTTGCGTTTTTCAGACTTTGGAGTATTACTAGAAATAACAACCTTTGGCTGTCTGCCACTAAATTTTACATTGAACTTTACCCAGCTCATTCCAGCTAACTTGACAATCGATCCTCATGGATTTCCTGATGTTTGACAGTAATGTTTAAAAATTCGACATTTACGCAGATGCCATGTAATATGCAGTATATTATTGTCACTATTTTTCAAAAGCTGATTCAGAGTGATGTTATTAATAAGCTCTTCTGACCACATAACACCAAAGTCAAAATTACCTGGTTTTTGGTTTGGTTCACAACATACTTTTCAATCAACCTCACATTATTTAATTTAATTTATTTTATTTTTCTAAGCATTCGCAGTCACTTCATGCAGTTTAGATGCGCCTTTTAGCCATCCATTCTTACTGCAGCATCCACAATACTTGCATATCCAATTTTCAAAGAAGAAAATATGCACTTTTTTTTGCTAGTTTTGGTTTAGACATACAACATACTAAAAATTGCTTCCTCTTGCTGTTGGTAAGCTCTACCCAAACTGATTCAGTGGAATCTGAGGGATGTAGCCTGTGGTGTTGTAGTGATGGACTTGGACAAGACAGTGAGGCCATGCCTTAATGCTGAGTTGATCTGAAGAAACACCCAGAAATAGAGGACGAGTATCAGTAACCTTTCCATTTCTGCCAGGATAAGTGCCACTGTATTTTTCCTGCTACTTCACACTCATTCTACACCTGTTGTTGCACTTAACTCTGAAAAAGTTTCACACTCTATCACCAAATAAGACTCAAAATGTGGATGTGAGTTTGCTCGCTGAGCTGGAAGGAGAATTTTCAGACGTTTCGTCACCATTCTAGGTAACATCATCAGTGAGCCTCCGAAGAAGCTTCGTTGGAGGCTCACTGATGATGTTACCTAGAATGGTGATGAAACGTCTGAAAACTAACCTTCCAGCTCAGCGAGCAAACTCGCATCCAGAATCTCAACCTGAGCTGCAAATCTTCTCAAACCTCACTAAGATTCAAACTCTTACCCCTCCCACTACTGGATGCAATACCTTCCTTGCCTCACAGTCTCTGTCACCTCGGCAATATCCCTGCAAAAATAACACTGCATGGATTCAACATTATGGACTTACTCACTCTGGGCACCTCACCATTTCTCCCAACCTGCACCAGCTCGCACAGCAGTCCCATCGCTTCACCCTCACTCATGAATCTCCCTTTCCCTCGTTCAAGGAGAAACAGCTTGTAGTAGAACAGAAAGAGCCAAGCCGTATGTTGCAGTGTGCCACATCCGTTCCCTTACCCTTCCCCTGTCACCTCCCCACCCTCAGTGTAGAGTGGACCCTGGTACAAGCTGGAGATGGCCCAAGTGACTCGTGTCGAGATTCTGAAAGACTGATGCTCCACCAACCAAGGAGCTTTGATCAGTGAAGGGCAATTTTCACTTTAAACCCACTGTCATTTCTGACTTCAGTTGTCTCACCCCAAAACAGATACCTCATTGCACAGAGATGCAGACACAGAAATAATCAGAAACATCGGTAAACACCTAAGTATGCTCACACACACAATACATATACGGATGAGCATGCGCGTGCACACAGAACCACACAGGCTGATATGCAGGCCAATAGCCATAGACACAAATACACAGCCACATCAACACTTGGAAAACGAGACACATGCACACATACAGACACAGAGACACCGGCACTAGTGTCTTTAAGACAGAGATAGATACTTCTTCAGTAATATGGGGATCAAGCCTTACAGGGGAAGCAGGAGAAAGTTGTTGAGAAACATGCAAGACATATTTGAACATATCAGATCTGATTGGCCAAATGGCCACTTCTCGTCCTTTTGTATGTTTCCATGGTGTGATGCTATCTGATTTTTTCTTTCCAAGAGATCAGTGAAGGCTGGGTTTGATGCATATTTGATTGGAAAGAGCCAGTGGCACAGAACCACTCCATTCAACCAGTCAGGATCATTACAAAAAGACGAGAGGAGACCATCCTGCGCCTCAAAGGAATATCCCATCATGGAATTCCTCACTGTCAACATTCTGGGGCTTATCTTTGACCAGAAACTCAACTTAACTCAAAAGATAAACACAGTGGCTGCAACAGCAGGTCAGAAGCTTGGAATACTGCAAAGAGTAACTCACCACCTGACTCCTCAAAGCCTCTCTACCATCTACAAGGCACTAGTTAGCTGTGTGATGGAATACGCCAGACTTGCCTGGGTGACTTCAGCCCAAACAACACGACAGAATCTTGACTTTGCCCAAGATAAAGCACCCCACTTACTTGGCACTGCATCCACATGCAATCACTCTCCACCACCGAAACTCAGCAACAGCAGTGTGTACTATCTGCAAGATACATCTCAGAAATTCACCAGATATTCTCAGACAGCACCTTCCAAACACATGATCACTTCCATCCAGAAGGACAACTGCAGCAGGTATATGGGAACACCATCAGCTTCAAGTTGCCCTCCAAGCCACTCACTATCATGACTTAAAGATATGTCATTGCTCCTTCATTGTTGCTGGGTCAAAGCTCTGGAATTTCCTTCTTAATGGAATTGTGGGTCAATCCACAACGGGTGTACAGCTGCATTTGAAGATGGCAGCTCATTGCCACCTTCTCGATGGCAACTAGGGATGGACAATAAATGTTAGCTCAGCCAGCAACACCCACCTCCGACACATGCATAAAAAAAGACAACGATGTAATTTGGCACATTGAGTATATGAGGCAGCACAGGAGGAGGCCATTCAAACAACCAAAGCTGCCATACAGGAACAGGGAAGTTGTTGCTAACAGAAAATAGAGAGTAGAGTTGAATTTTTATTTCAAGTTTGCAAAGACGTAAATAGTGGAGTGCTGAAGAGATCAACAAGTGGTCATCAATAATCAGTAATCTGTATCAAAGACTTGGATGAAGGGCATTAAATGGAGCGAAGCTCAATTTGCCCATACAGAGAGATGGCCTTTCAATAAGTTGTCAGATAGAGGTATTGAGTCTTCAGTGTGATATAGACAGGGGTATAGAGTGAGGAAATCTTCAGCAGAAATAACATAACATGAGGCATCTGTTTTTGCAGGAAGGATAAAACAACAGTCAGCCATATGAATGGAGAGAAATTGCAGACGTCTGTGGCACAGACTGTTGTTGTGTTCCTGGTGCGTTAACCTGCAGGTGCAGCAAGTGATTTGGAAGGTAAACAGAATGATGCTGTTTCTGGCAGAGGGTATTGGATTCAATCGGAGGAATGTTTTACTGTATCTGCACAGGGCATTGTCAAGACCATATCTGATACACTGTGTGCAGTTTTGCTCGCCTAAACTAAAACAGAAACAAAAGTAATTGTTTTAGAAGATTTTCAAAGATGTTTCCCTTCATTTATTCATGGAATAAAGTCCTTTGGTTATGACAGATTACCAGTTTCAGATGTAGATGAAAAATCTTATTGAACGATACACGATTTTGAGAAATGTGTGAGACTAAAGCTAAGGAATAAAGTTAAAGAATAAGATGCATTGTTTTCAAACAGATATTATGAAGAAAATGTATTTTTAAAAAGGGAGTTTTTAAAAAAATACGCAGATGTATATAGACATGTCATTAAATTATAAAGTGGGAACTTTTTTTTACTAATGATACGCACCGTCTGACAACAACAATAATGCACCTGCATATAGTCCATAATTATATATTCCAGAGAATGTTCAAGGAGCTCTCATATGATCCGCTTTGGTGTTAAGTCGACATGATTGTATTTTTCAACACAGATATGAAGAAAAGTGTTCCCTTCCTATTTCTCCCCCTCTTTTATTTTGTGTCTTATGACAACAAAGCATGAGAGCAGAAATTCCCTGAGTCATCTTTTGAACATTCGCTGAAAGCTTTCCACTGCCTGGAACAAAGGGAATTCAGCCAAGTCCAATTGTTCCAGGCAGAATTCCCATGCCAGCAGCTTGTATGAGCAGAACAACTTTGGAGGCAGAATAACATTTGGGACACTGTCATTTTTTCCCATTTGTTATGAATTAAACTATTATGAAACTCTGGAAAGCTTTCATTTTTCAGTTTCTCTGTGCATTGTGTGCATCTGGAGGTTTGTGTGTCGCTGTGTCTCACATTTTTCGATAAAATGACCCAGCCTGAGACTTATTATGAATGGCAAAAGCACTGAACTGGTTACATTTAAAATTTGTTGCAACCAGTAGAGAATTTGGAATGGAAAAGGAATCAGTGACCCTCCAACATTGGTCGCAACATGAATGAGAATTCCTTAAAGGGTATTCAGGTGTGAATTCTCTTCCCCAGAAGTTTGCGGTGCCTGGGTGCTTCCATTTATTCAAAGTTGATTTTCTTAAGTATTTGACAGAAAAATGAAGGACGGAAAGTGGTGCACAGACAGAAAAAGAACAAAAACAGAAGTTTCAAGGAAACCTCTGCAGGTCTGGCTGTATCTGTGAAGAAAAGAATCAGCGTTAACGTTTTGGAGCTTAATGGACCTGAAACATTTACTCTGATCTTTTATTCCATGATGCTGACAGACCTGCTGAGCTTTTGCAACAACTTTTACTTTTGTTCCTGATTTACAGAATCTGCAGTTCTTTCAGTTTTTACAGATTAGAAAAAAATGCTGATGAGACCACACTCAGATCAGTTACAATATTAGTGTCTGCAGCAGCATTGACAAAGTGTTTGATGACCCACTCCTGCTCCTCAGTCCGATGTTTCTATGCTCCACTCAATCCCTCAACCATCCTGCACAGGAGCAGATGGAGGCCATTTGCTCCAAGTATTTCTCCACTGTAACACAGGATTTAATTCAGCCTCATCAAGACTGTCAAACGTTGTTTGGTTTGGGTTGGAAAGTGTTGTTGTGAAATCCAGGCTGGTTTCTTTACAGAGCTTCCCTTCTCTGCATTTGTTGGTCGTGTTGTAGACCCAGATTCATTATTGATATAGCCCCCCTGCCTCAGTGAAAGGATACTCACAAAATACTCCATTTTCTTTGAACGTGACAATCAAAAACAGAACATCCAGGAAAATCACAACAATTAACTCTCCAATTACAGAATATGAGAACATAAGAAACAGGAGTCAGTAATTCAGATAGCCAAGCATGGTTTGCCATTGTATAAGATCATGGCAATCTACTGTTGTCATCAACTCATCCTTACTGCCCAATTCTCCACACGCCTCAGTGACAGGTCAAAAATCAATCCAGCTCCTCTTTAAATACTTTCAGGAATCTATCTCCCCTTACTCTCGAGGCTAAACAATTCCTGATTGTGATTGATGGGCGTCAGTTCTCTCAGTCTTGGGGCATTTCTGCAGAAGATACTCAGGGTAGCTTACTCAGCCCAAACATTTTCAGCTGCTTCATCAATGTCTTTCCCTATCATAGGATCAGAAGCGGGGATGTTCATTGAGGTTTACATAATATTTGAAAAAAAATTGTCACCTCTCACCGACTGAAACAGTCTATTTCCAGGTGGAGCAAGACCTGTACAACATTGAAGTTGGAGCTGTTAAACTGGAGGTAACATTCATGCAACAGCTCTGCCAGATGCTGCACATTTCCACAGTCAATACAGGAGCTCATTCAGCAACTCAGGCGCTTGGCAAAGGCATTAGATGAAGTCTTTCAGCTGATTGAAACATTTGAACAAGAAGAGGGACAATACATTCAATCTCTCCTGCCTGTTTTACAGGAAGACAAAGAACCCGATCAGCACATCGAGCTGTTAAACAGGAACGTGTGGAACCCAATCAGGCTCTTGAATCTGTTGGATGACACCAGGAAGAGCCCAGTTGGTCCTCAAGCCACTTGTACAGGAACACAAGGATGTCATTGATGCTCCAACATGACATAGAACATAGAACATTACAGCATAGTGCAGGCCCTTCGGCCGTCGATGTTTTGCCAATCTGTCATCCCGATCTGAAGCCCATCTAACCTACACTATTCCATGTTCGTCCATATGCTTATCCAATGATGGCTTAAATATACTTAAAGTTGGCGAATCTGCTACTGTTGCAGACAAAGCATTCCACTCCCTTACTACTCTCGAGTAAATATACTGCAGCCAATGTCCCTTCTTGCATAAGTTATGTTGACGCTACTGTATTTAATTCCTCTGACCTTTCTTCACATCAAAAACTCTACATTTTCTTCTCATACAAATTATATACTTGGATTCAATCACAGAAAATCTAATTGGGCTGAAATGCGAATGAGTTTTGACAACTGAAAGAGAAAGAGAGAATACTCACATCTTACTACTTACTCAAATGACAAACCAATGAAGTAGAGATTACACAGATAGACTGCTTCATTTTGTTCCTCGTAGCTCCATTGCCTATGGAACACGTGTTACTTTAACGTGGGTTGCTGGCTGTGAGGAGGGAAGCCAAATATTTTGTGCCAAGTCTCAAGGAAACATCTTAGATTTCCAAAAAGGCAGATCCATATTCTCCATGGAAGTCAGAAACTGGTGGTAATAGTTAACCCTTTTAGAGTAAATACATTGTCGCTGTAGCTGGGATTGTGGATAATATGGCGTTGAGTGCAGGTTCACACACCAAATGCACATTTATTTGATGAGACTTTATTCAAAGCCTTGATATCTCTCTGTCTCTGTCTCTCTGTCTCTCTCTCAATGAACTTGGGGAATAGGGGTGGGATAACAGGAATGTCCTGAGTGGCAATTGAACTATCCAGAATCATGTATACTCAGTTTTAAAAAATAAATCCAAGGAATTTATCACCTGAGCACTGTCTGTTTAGAATATAATGATTGATTGTCCAATATCTTCTAGTTTCAATGCAATCACCTCTTATTCTCCACAGTGCTACAGGTTATTCTTCACTCAATCTTCATGGTATCATTGTCCCAGTGATGTGTCTGGTGAAACTCCCTCTGTGGGAAGGATATCATTCCTAAGATCAGAAAGAAAATCTGTACGCAGTTCCTCAATACTGCCTCAACAATATTCTCAGTGTTGGGCGCAATAATTCTTTTTCCTCAATCAGCATCCTCCGTTTCTTCCCTGTGGTGCAAAATGTACTGTGACTGACATGAAATTTTAAATTCCCTTGCATCTGTATGACATCATCAATAAAGACAGCTTGAGGTGCCTATGCAGATGAACATCACTCGCAGGGGGAGACTTAATGAGAGGGAATGCAATTGAGATAGGGAGCTGTCATATACCTGAATGGAAATGAGTTGTAGGAATATGCGAAACAGGCAGAGGAAGGGAACTATCTTGACTTTTGTTCTTCTTTCATGGGATGTGTGCTGCCCTGGCCAGGCCAGCTTGTTGTGGCTATCTTGAACTGAATGGCTTGTTCAGCTGTTGTGTGAAACTAGAAAGGATAAAACACATAGTTGTGTGTTTGCAGTCACACGGAGACCTGACCAGGGAAGGCTGGCACGTTACTGTCTCTAACAGACATGAGGCAAGCAGATGAGCATTGTCTTTGTAAAAAAAAAATGATGTTTTCATTTGAATTCCATAAATTTCCTTCATGAGTCATGAACAGTTTATTATTTTGCGCCTTGAGATTATGAGTCAATTACTTGAGCACCATGCACTGTCTTCCCATCTGACAGATTCTATGGCGAGAAAAAAATGAAACTCCTCAAGTGCAATTATTTTGTCATGCAAGTGTAATTATAAGGGACTTGAAACAGTTGTATCCAGATTTAACGAAATCACAAATTATTGTTTATTCAGAAGTTGAATTAAGGCTAGGGAGGAGACTTGGTATCATGATGGTGGTACTGTCCAAGATTCATGAGTGGTGAGGATATGGAGACATAAATCTGTGCAGGAGAGAAAGGATCACGGAGTTTGAGAACAGTTTGTATCCTCCTAGCATATTGTTGAGTAATCAGTAAATAGCAATTTGCTAGTTATAATTTGTATGGAATGAAATTTTTGATTGGAACTGAAAACATTGACTTCGACCATTCAAAATTTTAAATATCATGAGCAGCAATTCAGTTCAACCCAGTTTAATAGACAGAGAGATTCATCAGGAACGCCAACTATATCGAGGATAGTAACCGCCTTGAATAACCATCAGTACATCCACAATACTAATGATTCCCAAGGCTGAGAAAGCTAGTAAAGACCCAGGGATAAACTCCTGTCCATTAATGTCACATACCATCATTTTGATCTCAGATTCTGATTCATTGTTGGAATATTCGTATCTGTTATAGTCATATTCTGATCTCTCTTCCGCCTCTCTCTGCAGCTGCTGAACCCTGTCAGGGCTGTTGGTGATGCTCCTGCTCATACTGTGGGATAACATGTTGAAAGGAGTTACTTATTAATAGAAGAGGCAAACCCTCTACATTTAGGATCCACAGAGACTGACATTAATCACAGTTGCTCAACAAATAGCTCCAATTAACCCATTTCAGTTCGCTACTGTTTAACGAAAATTTTTAAAAAAGTTTAAAATTTACACATTCTGAATGGGACATGTGAATGCGATTGAAGGAAGGATTATTGGAGATGGTAGATCAGTTGTGCGTAATCGTGCAATCTACCTTGGATATGGGAGTAATTCTAAAAGATTGGCAGAGTATAAACATGCTGCTTTGTTCATTAAAGGGGCATAAATCCCATAACCACTGATCAGTCATTACAACATAAGTAAAACACTGAGAGAGCTTTATAATCCATACTTACACTGACAAATCTGCCTAAGACTACATAGGGTTAAAGTAGACAGATAGCATGGATATGTTAACAGGGAATTGTACCTGACAAATGCAGCGCAGATTGTTATACCAGGATCACAGAGGGCAGATTAGGGTCATGTTGTTGATATAATCGATGTCAATGAACTGTGATGATGTATCATTTACTGAACTTCAACTAAAGTGTGATTATGACATTGGATAATAGACAGAAAACAGAAAGAACTGGGGCACATTGCTGGTCAGAGTGGTGGAGCGACAATGATATTTACCAGTGATCAGTTTTGGAACATTATTCTTGATAACTTACATAAACAGCAGATTTAAGGGTACAGAGGAATAAGGTGAAACCTTATTAATGTAATGTGCGACACAAAATGCAGGCACAAAACGATTTTCTGTCCATAGTAAAATATGGAAAGAACAAAGAGATGTGATTGTAAAAATGCATTCATGATGTTGAGCTATATAAATTCGTGTGAGTGTTACAAAATCTTGGAAGTGATGTGCAAACTTTATCACTCATTATTTGACCTACAGCTGAGATGCTGATTTCCCCTCTGTCAGTGAACCTCCTCTCTGTCCCAATCTCTCACCCAGTGTGTATGCTGTTGGCCCAGTCTATGTAAGTTAATCCACGTTCTCCCTTGAACAAATCTATTGGCCTAGTGGATTCTGTTTAACTGTCAGCAACTTAGTTCTGTGATATTTTTGGAGGTAAATGAACTGGGATGACAGCAAGTATCAGCATAGTGCTCACAGGGTACAGCATGAGGCAAAGTGCTTGCATTGTTTGGGAATTTCTAATTAAAATTGCACTTTCTGTCTGTTCCTGCCCATCCCCCATTATCCTGTCCTCTGATATATCGAATCAACTATAGCTGGTGTGATCTATCGGCAGCCTCAGTGAACAGGAGCTAAGAAGCTTCTGATATGGATTTAGGGCTGTTATTGAGCAGCTGCAGGAAGGGCTGGATGATAAGTTATACATTAATCCATGTGGGAATTGATAACATTACACCCCATGGATGCAATAAGATTGATATTTTGAGTGGTGACTGGGTTTCACTACATGTGGGGAGTTTCATTGGTTGATCCATCCTCATTATTATAAATGTACAAAGCTGATCCCCCACTCTGAGTTGCTAAAGAGTCATAGTTCAGCACATCGTAATGGTCCCGTCCAAACACCTGAGTGATGGTCGCCAGGGACACAAGTTAAATCCAGAATTTCAGTAGGCTTCAAACATAATATACCATCACTACTGTCATCTTGGGCCCCCAAGAAGTAGAATTCTGAGGCTGTATCCCATTGGGTAGTCTTATTATCAGTACAGGGTTCAGCTTGTTGATGCTCGCCATTACATTGGAGCTCAACAATGGCGGAGGTGTCTGCTATCTATAGGAGGATGCTCAATATATAAATCCAATATGGAGGGATGCAAGGCCTTTCCCCAAGCAGTGCTTAGTATCCATTGGTTGTAATTCAGTTTCCATCATGCATTTTCAGTTGTGAAGGGTGGCGCCACTTTCCTATGCTTGTTTCATTTACAACGACCCCACTACACCTTGTTATAATTACCTCATGTGATCTGGACCATTTAGGGGTTAATGCTCCTTTCGCAGGGATGGTCTTTACCAGAACACGGTCTCCTGTTTTAATTGGAGGTGTAGCCATGTCCTGGGAATCTTGTTCCCAATCATGTACTTCTTGTCGGATGACAGCTTGGTCTATAGCATTGCTTAGGTCTTCACACAACTTTCTCATGTAATTCCACAGAACTTCTTTTATTCTTCATTAGCTCTGTTCCCCTCGTGATCAGATCTTGGGGCACTTTCGTAGCCCGTTCTATCATTCATTCAAAGGGGTTAAGTCCAGTCACCCAATGTGCTGGTGTCCTCATAGTCATCAGAATTGCGAGTAATATTGTTGTCCATCTGTTACCCTCACCCTCACAGGACTTAGTAAGGGTCTGTTTCAGGTTTCGGTTGGCTCTTTCAACTAATCCTGAGCTCTGGGGATGGTAAGGTATGTGGAATCTCGGAGCGATCCCAACATTTTGCAAGATTCTTTCATATATTTCCTGGTAAAATGTGGTCCCTGGTCTGAGTCCAATTGGTGAGGGACACCCCATCAGAGTATTATTTCAGAGGTTAAAAGATGGGCCACAGTTTTGGCTGTACAGTCCCGGTGAGGTAGGCTTCTACCCTTCTTATGAATTGGTCAATTATTACCAAACAGTACAGATGCCTCTGACTCTGAGGTAACGGTCATATAAAATCTATCCGTGCGTTTTCCCAAGGGCCCTTTGGTCATGGCTGTCTTTCCATTTTTTATTTTTCACAAGATTTTCCAGGTTTTGTTTGGGCGCACGGATATGCTGTTGATAGTGTATAGCTGTCTCTCTTCCTATCCCTGGCCATCACCAGGGTTTTACAAGTTGGGTCAACATTTTCTTTGTCTAATTGAAGGTGGAAAGCATTGTGGGGTTTTGCAGGCTGTCCTTTACTACCTCTACTTTGCAGTGGTGCTGCTTCCCACTTCTCTCTTCGACTGTCTGTTATGCCTTTTAGTTTGTCATTTTCTAGCAACGGCACAATACTGTGTGGGCTGTATAAAATGATCCTTCTGGCATAGCACAGTGGTTCTGACACTCGGAGCACTGACGCTGCACATTATAGGTTGGAGAGGCAGGCATGTGGGCCCATCATAACTGGGTACTTTTTTTTACCGAATAATAGGGTTTTGACCTTAGTCTGTCCCCGTGTTCCTGTAACAGGATTGTTGACTGGTGTCCTTGGTGCTCATGGCAAAAGAATGAAAGGGTTTCTTGGCATTTTTGGGTGACTGAAATGATGCGATTCCAATCGGCACACCCCTCCACACGTGCGTTTTTGCACTCCATTTTAAAATCATTATACTTTGGGTCCTCAGTCAGACCATCATTTACGGTAATCTAATCTCGATCTTGGAAAATTTATTGGGTAATTTTGCCTGAACTAATACCCGGATGTCGTCTAGCGACAATCCACGCTCTTCTCTTATTTCATGCATTTTCTCCCAAAGTTTGGTATTGTTAGAGTGACTTTTAAGTTTGGGCAGGGCATCTAATAATTGCTGCTTCTCTCTGGAGGTTAAGGGTGCAGTGTTACATGGGGCGCGCCTCGGCCTCCCTCCTGTTTTCGAATTGGGCATGCGTATATGGGGCCTCTCTGGGCCTTCACTGCACCCATACGGGCCTGGCCAGTGATCATCATCTTCCGGATGCTCATACCTAGCTCGCTCGGTAGCAATGTCCCAGTCTCTGTGTCCTCTACTAATTCCCAAGAGCCAGGCGGCTGCAGGTTTACCTCGCCGGGGGCGGGGTGAGCTGAAGAGGATGGTGTTCGGTTAAAAAAAATTGCCTTTTGGCATTGTTTTCTGCGTCTTGCTGTAGTCGTTTCATAGCAAAGATTTGTTTTTTTTCATTCTGGGAGTTGTTTTCTCCCTGTTCATATAATGCTGCTATAATGATTAGCCCTTCTGTGCTCGATCTTTGTTTTGCTAGAGCCACCATGCTTTTTGCTCGCTGATGGTTTGGTGCTCATTCCACCATTTTAAATCACATTTGTGATCAATTTCTTGTTGACTTCAAATAATATTTTCAGGATGGACTCTTCAGGACCTTCATCCTTCCTCTCTGTTAGCCATGACCTGTTGTTAGGTAAGTATGCCTACCTATGTTGATCCATTTGCCCAGGTCTGTCCCCTGCCTATTAAGGGTCAGTCCTTCAACCTCGTAATGGCGCTGTTTCAAACTAATGAGGTTCAGTACGTCGACCTCTTAATTGCTCTGTTATTGCCTATTAAGGGTCAGTCCATCGACCCTTTAATGGCTTTGATTTTCTAATTGTGAAGCGTCAGTCTATCAACCTCAATAAATCTATTCACGTGTATTAATGGTCATTCCATCGACTTATAAATAGACTTACCCTGCACTTATTACCTGGGGGCTACACTGCAGTCAAGACTCTTGTGCGTCCCAGGTCTCCCATGGTTGATTAATTTTGGTTGAGTGCTACGATTTACAGAAGCAACGCCAGAGATACATCTGTTTTAACCGAAGAGGGTGGTAAAATAACGTACTTAACTTGGCGCACACAGACGGAGCACCCTGCTCCCAGCGCCAGTCTGTAGGGGGTCTTTTTCAACTCTGAAAGACACAGCGTGAGGGCGAGAGTTTTGCTTCAATAATAGCACTTCCTTATTCAACCTTTCAAATCATTACAGCAGGGAGAGCTCCAAGTTACAGTCTCACTGGACAGTCAGGGAGGCTCTGATTAAACAAATTAAAACAAACTGCAATTGTAATGTATTTTAGCAAGGCGATTTCATCACTTTGGCAACCAGACATAAATTAATTAAAGCTGAATGTGGTGAAGATCAGTGTACAGATGCTGCAAACCTAGTTTTTTTTTGTTATCTGTCCGACGTGATTTCTCAGGCTACGGAAAGGCAGGTTGAAGTTACAGCAATATGTACTGTATCATAAAAAGAAGTCTCCCTATTTCGTGCTCCTAGTCATATATTATTTTAAATTATTAATATACAGACCAAATTAAACAGTCTCAACATACATACATAACTTATCCCTGCAACCACAGGAAGTGCTACACCTGTCCCACACCTTCCCCCCTCACCTCCATCCCAGGCCCCAACAAGACTTTCCACATTAAGCAGATGTTCACTTGCACATCTGCTAAATCGTTATACTGTATCCACGGTTTCCATTATGACCTCCTCTACATCGGGGAAACCAAGCTGAGGCTTGGGGACCTCTTTGCAGAACACCTCCGCTCGGTTCGCAATAAACAGCTGCACCTCCCAGTCGCGAACCATTTCGAAGCCCCTCCCATTCCTCAGACACATGTCCATCCTGGGCCACCTGCAGTGCCACACGATGCCAGCCGAATGTGCAGGAACAGCAGCTCATACTCAGCTTGGGAACCCTGCAGCCCATTGGCATCAATGTGGACTTCACAAGCTTCAAAATCTCCCCTTCAACCTACCATATCCCAAAACCAGCCCAGCTCGTCCCCACTTCCCTAAACTGTCCTTCCTCCCACCTAACCCCTCCTCCCACTTCAAGCCGCACTCCATCTACAAACCTCATCCCTCTCCCTTGACCTGTCTGTCCTCCCTGGACTGACCTATGCCCTCCCTACCTACACTCACCTTTACTGGTTCCATCCCCGCCTCTTTAAATTGTCTGTCTCATCTCCACCTATCTTCTCCTCTATCCATCTTCCATCTGCCGTCCCTCTCTCTCTATTCAGTTCAGAACCCCCTTCCCGTCCCCCATTTCTGAAGAAGGGTCTAGGCCCGAAAAGGTCAGCTTTCCTGCTCCTCTGATGCTGCTTGTCCTGCTGTGTTCATCCAGCTCCACACCTTGTGATCAGATTTTCCTGCATCTGCATTTCCTACTATATCACTCAACATACACGTATTCCACAATTCGCTATCCTGCGGTTACTAACCGTCAAGTCCTGGGTTCCGAGTCAGAACGGAGCAATCTTTAAGTTTTAATTACTGGGTTGGTGTCTTTATCTTCCATCCTTCCCCTAGGATATCCTGGCGATGTGTTTGTTTGTGGTGTCCTACGGGTTTGGTGGCGAGGGGCTCCTTCATGCAAGGTCAGTACTACGTGAGAATCGATCGATTTCCTTCCGAACTTAGAATAATAAATGCTGTGTGAGGGGATGGTTATTGTGGACTGGATGGGAGACATTTAGAAGTCATTGGAGAGTCCAAAAGCTGCTAAACTACTGCGAATAATGTGGGTGTCGGTTCTGTACTATTGCAAGAAAACGATGTGAAGAAAGAAAGATGGATTGGGTATTTTTCCAGATTTTTTTCATAACTGCATCATTCTCTTCTCTGGCTGTCTCTGTTTGGAATTGTTTGTTGTTTTTATTTCGCACTACGTAGCCCATATATGTTGCAAAATAGCTTTGAAAAGTTTTTTTTTATTTCTAATCAGGGAAAGTACTGAAATTTATAATTCAACCATGTGCCCAAATTACACAAGGCTATTTCATAATATTACGCTTTGGTCAAGTTGTAATTTGATGAAGGAAATAATGGCGTTTCACCCTGTAATAGTCTGGATATTAGAAAGCTCCTCTATGGAAATCATTGGAAACATTACTGCACAGCGTGAATATGGTTTTTACAATGCTATTCATACCGTAGCTGTCTCAAAATGCACTTGAACATCAAAAATACATGTTTAGCTGTGACAGAACGAATGGACAATTAGCAAGAGGATAATGTGCAATTAACGTCTGCTTCACGATTTAACCAACTTACATAATTTTAGAATTAGGGTTAGTGGATAGTTCCCACAACTTTTTAACTCTTCTCGAAATTTTCTCTGGGTTCCGGCATAAATAAAAGGATTGATGCATGAACTCAAAAGCTGAAGCATAAATCCACCTTCTTCCAGAATGAAATTCGAATTTCTGGAATTATTACTCTTGAAATAAGTAGCATTTGCAATTCTGACATGGAGAAATGCTGCAAAATATAACAAGTACAAAAGGATGAAGCAGCCTGAGATTGCAAACAATAAAATAATGGACTTTCTCCTCTTCTCCATTTCTGGATCAGTATCATTGCCTCCATGGCTATGACTCCTGAGTCTCGTACGAGCTCTACTCGTGACAATAATATATCGAACGGTCAAACCATTGAAGAGCAAAATCAGAACAAATGGGAGACATGGGGTTAAAATATTATTAATCCAATCATATGCAATCCATCCAGTTGACGTATAAAACATTACTTTTAAAGTGCAGATCCAGGGTACATTATTTATTATGTACAAAGGTTCATATATAAAATACATAAAGGAATTTTTAAAGCAGCTCAATGTACACAGACTACAAATAACTTTTGTTGCTGTCTTCTCTGTGCAATATTTAGTTTTCAGCTTGTGGCAGCAAATGGCTGTAAATCGATCTAAGGTGAAAGCAACTGTCACCCACACAGAGCTGTCTACAGCTGCATAAATTAATGCAGAACGTAAGCTGCAGATGGGTGTAATGGACAAGAAACTGTTTGCAAAATAAATACCAGCAATCCGGTTTAAAATGACAGCGGTGATAATGACCAGGAAATCTGTAACACCCATTGTCATAAGATAGAATGTTATACATTTCGACAGACCACATCTTCCTCGATAAAGAATCACAATTACTGCTAAGTTAGCTGTAAGAGAGATGTGAAAACAGAGTAAGTTTGTATGGGTATTTGATATGAGAAAAGAATAACAAAGATTGATAGAAAACAAGAACCAGTCATTTGCCCACTGAGTCTACAAGGACACAGGATGCCTTTGGAAATCACAAAAAAAATGCTGTGCCTCTATTTGACATGCGTATTGATGCATCTGTCAATACATTTCTTAAACATAGCTGTTGTATCTGCTTTTACTAGCTCCCCCAGCAACATATTCTAGTCACTTACCACCCTGTATGGAACTTGCTACCATTCAACAGGATTACGCTTCCCCTTTCAACCTCAAATATATGTTCCTTTGTAATTCACCTTTCTGCACTTGAAAAAGAGACTTCAAACATACATTCTAACAATTCCTCTCATAATTGTGCAGACTTTGATGAGGTCCCTCCGATCCTGCAATGTTCAAGTGAAAAAGATATCGATTTTTCCAATCCCACCTCATGGCAAATCCTCTCCAAACCAGGCAACATCTTTGTAAAACTTTTCTGTGCCACCAGCAAAGACTCCAGATCCTTCTGGCAGTGCGCCAAACAGAACTGCACACAATTTTCCAAAAATGGCCATGAATGCTCCATGCATGTGCAAAATGACTTGCCAATTTTTATACTCTCTGCTTACATTGATTGAGGGTAACCCTGCCATATGTATTATGACTACTTCATAAACTTCTGTTGCCTTTTTCAAGAAACCATGGACCTGTATGACTAGATCTGCCTTTATATAAGCATCTCTCCAAGATGCTACTTTTTTGCCATACAATTTATAATCTCTGGCAAACCTCCTCACTACCCATAGATTACCCACTCTTTTTGCCATCTGCAAAATTATTAATCAGACTACCTGCATTCTCCTCTACATCATTCATATGTATTACAAATAACAGGAATCCCACCGCTGACACCTAAGAAATGCAGCTGTTAGCTGATCTCTAGACAACAAAAAACTACCAATACTACTCAAACCATAATTACCAAATCAGTTCTGTGTCTATTTTATCAGCTCACCACGGATCTGTGTGACTTTATGTTCTGCATTAGCCTTCCAAATGAAACCTTGGCGAGGAAATTGCCAAAGTTCATGCAGATAATATACACTTCTCTGCTCTTGTTGACCATGTGTTGCAATTCTGACAAAAAAAGTTTCTAATCATCTGGCATGAAAAGGTCTCTCCTGCACAAAGTCATGCCGCATATCTCTAATAAGCCATTACTTATCTCAATGTGAGTAAACTCAAAGGCTAAAAATTTTATGTAATAATTACACTCCCATTAATTTCAGACTCACTGTCCTGTAAATTCCTGATTAATCATGTTAACTTTCTTATGCAAAGGTTGAATGTTGACTCTTCTCGTGTCATCTCGGTTCTCACCCGTGATTTAAAGGAATGTCGTTTTCTTTTCATGAAAGGCCTTGGTACTTCCTTTCCTCTCCCTCATCAGGATTCTGGCATAGATCCTATCAGGTATTTCTAGTCCAAAGCTTTTCAAAATATCCAATAGGACCTTTTCTTTTCCTATATTAACATGCCCTACAATATCACCATAAACCTCTCTGAACTCACCATCAACTGTGCCCTTCTTTTTGCGATTACCAGAGTGAAGTATTCGACAACCACATTGCCCCCTACCTCCAACACTGTGCATAAATCCATTCCTTTGTCCTTTGGTGTATCTACCCTTTCACTAGCTGCCCTCTTGCTCTTATATATGTATGAAAAGCCTTAGGAGTTTCCCTAACTTTGCTTATGCAAGATATTTCACACCCCTATTTAGATCTTCTAAGTAAACCTAGTAAACACTTGCCCGCTTCTTTTACATTCTTCAAGGGATCCGTCTGTCTTCACTTTTGTAAATCTGATGTAGTCATTTTTTTTTCTTTTTGTAATGATCTCATCAATTCATTATTTCCAAGGTTCCAAAATCATGCCATTATTATCCTTTTTTTTACAGGAATATGCTCGTGCTCAACTCTACTCAACTGGCTTTTAAAATATCCCCACATAACCGTCATCCCCAATCTAGATTTCCAAGTTCCTTCCTGATATCACCGTTATTAGTGTTCCAAATTTAGTGCTTCCAGTCCAGGATTACCGTTACTGTTATCTTTCAGTGAATACAGTGCATGAAAACTTACAGAACTATGGCATCAGTTTCCAAAATACTCCACTGAAATGTAGATAACTTGGCCAGGGTCAACCCCCAACAATAGGTCCTATATGATCCATTTCCTATTTGGACTATTGCATATTCCTTCATAAAATCCACCTGGAAGCACCAACAAAATTCCCCACTCCCACCATCCAAAAATAACACATGACAGCACATATGTGTTGTTCTACCACCTGCTGCTTGTTGGGATGGCATGGTAGAACCCTATCAAAGTGATTTCACCATTCTTATTTGTGAGATCTATACATATGGCCTCGTCGATGTGGACTTCTAAGTGTCTTCCCACAGTGTGGCTGTGATCATCTCCTTGATCAGTAACACAACTCCCCACTTCTTTTGGAATTCTCGTCATCACAAATTAAATGTTTAAATTCCAGGGTTAGTCGCTCTTGCTTATGTCTCATACAAGTCTCTGTAAAATTACAGCTTTACCCTGTCCTGTCGTGCTCCAAGCATTACAACAAATGAACTTCAGACCTCTAGCCCTACTGTGTTCAGTAATCTGCCCTATCTGTTCTTCGTCTTAAGTTTAGTGACCTTAGTTTCCCCCTTGGTCATTTCATTTGCTGATCTATTGCTCTTTCTCCCAGTCCTCTGCCACACTGGTTTGAACACTCACTTTTGACACTGGCGAAAGTGCCTGCACCAGTCTAGGTCTAGCCTGTGCTTCTTGTGCAGACCACACATGCCCTGGAGAAAATTCCAGATGTTCCTATACCTGAAGCCTTCCCTCCTACACCAGCTTTTTAGCCGTGTTTTTAATGCATTCTAGATTGTGTATGTTAGGGAGAGCAGTGAATGCCTTTTGTCAAACTTTATAAAGTGCGTCTCTTTAAAACATTCAACACAATTACTTTGAGATGCAAACCAGAAAAAAAGAGCGCATAGCCTCACAAGTGATTTCTTTTTATGTTTTCCTTTACCATCCTATTTAGAAATTTGAATGGTCAAAGACACTTAATTTTTAAATTTACATTTAAGCATAACGGAGATACAGACATCAATCACGAACATGCAGATGTCAAAATGAAGAAATACCATTAGTCAAGGCTCGTAATACATATATGGGCAAGTTTTACCAAACGAAATCTTAATCTGGAAACTAACAACAAATGAAAGCGAACTCTCATTGAAATATTAACATATCGTTGTTGATGAACAAAAACACCCTCATCAGCTTATTCCCTGGAAAATATTGCATTTTTAATCAAGTATCTGTTAGAAGGCTTGAAATATTCTTGAAAATCTTTTAAGGACTGAAAATATAGCGCTTTATAATTTTTTTAAAAGAATGAAGATCGATGAGAATGTCGCTGGAGCTGCCAGTTGGTTTGTTGAGACCAACCTGATATGTTCTGTCAAAGCTGTCAGCCTCCTCATATATTGAAGGCCCGTTCAGAGTTTTCTTCGCCCTCTTCGGGTAATCAATTACTTAGTTAAAAAAAAAACTGGTGTGGAAAAAAAATGTTGCTGTTTTCCTCAATTTGGAATCCAGTAAATACCGAAATAGTCATGTATAAAGAATACACAAACGACTGATTCATTCACTCCCATGATGTAGCAGATCCAGCTTAAGGGTACAACACTGACCAAAACAAAATGGTTTGGATATGGATTGTGGATATACAGATATGCATTACAGGAATGACTTAGTAAGAACATTATAATTGTGTCCTAAACTCAATGATCAGTAATATTTCCTCAAAACAAAAGAAAGATCCAGTACGTTTACTCATGAAGCAGTCACTCATTGATGAGATCTCTGGAATGGGATAGACTGTGGAGATTATTCACAGACGCATCAGAGTGCCAGATGGCCATAAGATAGATACGCATCAATGACAGTAACTTTTCAGCATCGCAGCAGACTGATATTTATATTGAATTAGGAGTGAAATAACTTAGAGACATTTTTCTTGAAAAGCAATGGACTGTCTATGCAGCACACACACACACATACACTCATACACACACACGCACACACACACACATACACTCATATACACACCACAGGCAGCAGGTGGTAGAACAACACATATGTGCCGTTGTGTGTTATTTTTGGATGGTGGGAGTGGGGAATTTTGTTGGTGCATCCAAGTGGATTTCATGAAGGAATATGCAATAGTCCAAATAGGAATTGTTAAATAGTACTCAATGATATACACACATGCACACAGGCGCACACACATACACACACACATACACGCGCACACACACACACACACATATATAATCACAATTATAATGCCAGGTTACTGAGAGGAATCACCACGTTAATAGACAGAATTTATCGCAGTAATTACAACAAATGTTTTTGTAAATGAGGAAATGATATTGTTAAAATTGAAAATCAATCGCACTAAATTGACAAGGCAATAACGCAGAAACTGATCGAATATATCTGCAATAGAGAAACATTTTCACGCGGAGGAGGAGACAGATCATGTTAAATAGTACTCAATGATCCAGATAAAGGGAAGATTTCTTTTCATTCTGAAGCCAGAATTTATGCCTTTAACTTGGAGAGAGACGATTGGCCCAATGCGACCATTAGATGGGACAAAATTAGCAGCTAAGCAGTGATAATGCAATGAATGGCTTATTTTAGTAATTTACCTGGAACTCCAACAGCTGCAACTATGGGATAATAAACGGCAAACAGAAGGCCCTTTGGCGTTCCGTGCATTTTTACTGATGATTCTAAGCACCGTCTACAGCACAGGAGATTTTTTTTTCAGATTTATAACTGACAAAAAGCTCTAGGGAGATAACTGGATGTTTCAAGCCTTTCCACTAATTAGACTAATGGAAAGAAATGAACAAATGAATATATCGCCATTATCATGCACATAGCTTCAGAGAAATACATTAATTCAACACCATTCACCTGGAAATGGAAATATTCAGCAACTGTACAATGATCTGAAATAAGTTCCTTCGCAAAATATACAGCAAAACCAAAGGGTGGAGGTAATGGGAAAAATCAACAACTGTCATACCTGCTGTAAACAGGCTGATGAACAGATAACAGTTCTGCATAGTTTGATTTAAGATGCAGCCTTAATGGGGACACCTGGAGTTTGACCAGTTACTTCTTGATCTACAGTCAAATGCAGCACGTTGAACTATAACCAACCATTTGTTGCATTTGAGAGCTGCATTGCATTCTCAGCTTTTATTTAAATTGGCCAGAGATGTTTCACCACAGGATGAAGTTACATCCAAGATCTCATTCGGACATTTTTTTCCTACATAATTCACATCCAACATTGTTCGACGTTTTTCCATGTGCACATATCCATTTTACGTAACGGATCTCGTTTTCAGTGTGAATAGGGCACATTAAGCACACTTCTTTGAAATGGTATAGGTTCAGTTCTTTTTCAAAATAAAACCAATACTTGTCCACCAATGACCGGCTTTTTCCTCAAACGAGGATTCTCTGACACCATAGAGAACAGACCCACAACTGCATCTATACATTTTCGTGTATTTTGGACCGCACCCTTTTAATTCCCTTCCAAACATCGATAGTGCTGGAGGTGAGTTTGCTCGCTGAGGTGGAAGGTTAGTTGTCAGGCGTTTCGTCACCATTCGAGGTAACATCATCAGTGAGCCTCTGACAAAGCGCTGGTGTTATGTCCCGCTTCCAGCTCAGAGAGCAAACTCACATCCAGAAACTCAACCTGAGCTACAAATCTTCTCAAAACTCTCTATCGATAATGCTCCCTGATCTTTTAACAGGGACCAACAACCAAGGCCTTTTTCACCAGGAGGGTTGTTTTCAGCACAATCAACCACATTTCATCCATTTCACGCCCCAAATTTTAGCTTTCCATCTCCAGTGGTATACCGTAATCCATTCTTTATTTGTTTGTATTTTTTCCCCCTGAGCTCTGTCTCTGCATATCGGCTTGCTTCTTTACCCCTATTCCCAACTCCTGCCTTCAGCATATTTACCATGTTTGCATACCTCCTCCTGAGTTGAAGAGGGGCCACTGGATCCAAAACGTTGACTCAGAGTTCTTGTCACAGGTGCTCGCAGGAGCACAACATAGTTAAATAAATCTAAAAAAAATGCAGGTGCTGATAATCGGAAACAAGAACATAAATTGTTGAGAAAACACAACCGGTCTGACTGCTTCTGCAAACGATATTACATGTAATTCTTCATCATAACTGAAGCTTGCTAGGGAAAAAAAATGGTAATTATGGAGCGCATAGGATGGGAATGTGAGGAGAATACAATAGGCGGAGGTAGATTCCAAAGAGAGATAAAAACAAAGCTGAATAAACAAAGCACTGGGTAACGTTGAGTTAGCACAGTGCGGGGTTGGATGAATACAGCAGGCATCAGAGCAGCAGGAAAGCAGACGTTTCCGGACGGGGTTCTTCTTCATTTTGGAATTCTGAAGAAAATTTCTGAAGAAGGGTCCCGAGCTGAAACGACAACTTTCTTGCTCATCGGATGCTGCCTGGCCTGCTGTGTTCCCCCAGCTTCAAACACTGACCCCAGAATCTTCAGTTCTTACTATATCTGACTGGTTGAAGTTAGCCGAGGAGCATGAATATTTGCAAATTGGGACGATGACTGGCTGACAATGGGTTGTGTGTAGCAGCAGTCCATGTGATGCCAAGGCCTGATGGGGATGAGGTCGGGTAATGATACGGGAGAATAAGCTGAAGCCCTTTTTTTGAAATCGATTGTAAAACTAAAAGCTAGCACAGCTCTCCAACGGAAAATAAGGTGAGCCTCTCTGGGGTACTACAGCAAGCTGGAAACAAAGAATTTGTTCAGAGAACACAGTGGTATATTAAAGTGGCAGAGGACTGGAAGTTCAGGAGTTTTTAATTTTCCATAAGGTGTGTTTGAGGCCTTGGATGGTGAGAGGGAAGAAGAAAATTAGCAGGTTATGTACTGTCGACAGTTATAGGGAAAGTACCCTGGAACGTTATGATTGTGTTAGGAGTGACAGAAGAGTGCATCAGGATGTTCTCGAGGGACGGCCCCTGTCGAAATTTGGTAAGTGGGGGGAATATGTGTCTCGTGGTGGCATCCCGCTGTACATGTTGGGAATGATAACAAATCATGCTATGGATGTGAATGATAATGTGATAGTAGATGAGGGTAGGGCCAACCTTGCCTCGATTTTGAGAAAGAACACAGGAATTCAGCGGTGAAATGCTGGAGATGGCATGGGGTCCCTGTTAGCAATGAAGCTGGTGAATTCTCTGTTGAGAAAGAAGTGAACATTTCAGAGGTTTCTAAGGTTTTGAGGAGATTTGTAGCTGGGGTTGTGGATGTTGTGGTTGGTTGACTCTCCAAGCTGGTTCTTTTTTCCTTCCACAGATGTCTTACGACCCTATTCGGTAACATCATCAGTGCAGCCTCCAATGAAGCCTCTGCATGGTAATACCTGGTTTCTGACGCATTCATGTGGTAAGTAGAGCTATTCACGGGCAGCATTCTGTTGCTTGGCGCAGTTCTCCCATTTTCGTCCCAATTTCAGCATGCTTCTCCTGTAGGTCTCTTTTAATGTAGATTTGTACATCAGATTATGGATGCTGTCGTTGGTTGGCTCACCGAGCTGGTTCGTTGTTTCTCCTCCGATGAAGGAGGCAGCACTGATGATGTGACTCAGCAAGGTAAGGAAACTTCGGTGGACAAACAACGAACCAGGTTGGTGAGCCAGCCAACCATAACTTCAGACATCCTCTGAAATGTTAACTTCACCGTAAACAGGTAGTGCAAGGGTCTGGTGTAGCTATCCTCACTCATTTAAAAAAGGTATAACGTTTGCTGAGGGATGTAGTCTCAAGGGAAAATTGCAGCAGCATCAGCCATTTGCATGGTACCAACACTGGGTCTGTGGTAGAACAAGACATGGCAAAATCCAAGCGAGCAATTGTGATAGGAGACTCTGTATTCATGGGCACTGTCAGGTGTTTCTGTTGCTATAAGCTAGACTTCAAGATGATGTGTTGCCTCATTGGTGCCAGTGTCAAGAATGTGTTGGAGCAATTACACCAAATCTCAAGAAGGAGCATAAGCGGCCAGTGTACACATTGATACGAACAACGCAGGCGGTAAAAGGGTTGAGGTTTTGTGAAGTGTAGATAGAGAGTTCAGACAAATGTTAAAAAGCAGGACGTGAAGGATAGTCATCCTCTGGGTTATTCCAGGTGCCAAATGCTGTCGAGATTGGAGGTTACGACAGATGAATGCGTGGCTAAGGAGCTGGTGTAAGAGTTCGTGTTTCAGATTTTTGGATTATTGGGATCTCATCTTGGACAAAGTGTATCTGTACAAGAAGAATGGGGTTCTCACAAATTCTAGGGGGACCAATATCCTGGTGGGGAGATTTTTTGCAGCTACTTGTCAGGTTTTAGACTATTCTGGAAGGCGATGGTACTCTGAGCAATAGTGAGACAAGACAGAAGGTGAAGGCTGTTACAGAAGTTGAAGAGAGCAAGTTAAACTGACAAGGCAGGCAAAGACCTGGCAGAGAAAATTGGAAGACCGATGCATTAAATGGATTTGTTTCAAAGCAAGAGGCTTGACTGGTAAGGCAGATGAACTCAAGTCATGATAGGAAACATGGGACTGGCTTATAATTGCTATTATAGAAACATAGCTCAAGGAGGACAGGACTGGCAACTCATGGGAAGGATCCAAAGAGAGGAAAATGGGAGCAGGAAATTAGTTTTTCAATTGTGAAGCCAACACGTCAATATTTAGAAAGTAAGTTCCTGGGTGATCATTAAGTGAATCCTTATCAGTGAATCTAGGAAATAAGAAGGTGGTAAATACTTTGATGGGATTTTACTATGTTCTTGTTCCATCGCCAGTCTTCAGTGGGAAATCAATGAGCAAATATATAGGACAATTGCAGATAGATATGAGAATATTAAGTATGTAATCAGAGGAGATATTAACTTTACAAACAGATTGGGACTGCCATTGTGTTGGTGGGGAGGAATTTGTTAAATGCATTCAAGAAATGTTCTCAGTCATGACGTGGATGACCCTACCAAAGAAGAAGCAAAATTCACACTCCCCTTAAGAAATAAAGCCAGCAAGTGACTGTAGCGTTAGTGTGGTTCCATATTGCAGCCAATGGTCATAATTCGATTGGTCCTAAAACAATTACGGAAGAGGATAAGCCTGGGCAGATCCGAAACGAAAATTTCATTTCAGCATTTGCTGTGAAGAAAGACATGGAAGCTAGGGAACTCGACGAAATAAATAGGGATGTGTTGTTAAGAGCCCATCTTATAGAAAAGGACACACTCAAAGCCTTAACATGTGCAAAGGGAGATTAATCCTCAGAACTGATCAAGTGTATCCCAGGAATGTCGGAGACTAGGAAAGATTTTTTTGGATCCCAAGCAGAGATTTTTGTATTGCTATTATTCACAGGTGAAGTGTTGAATGACTGGAGACTCATATTGAGCCACTATTGAAGAAAGGCTGCAAGGGAATACAGGGAAATATAGAGTGCTGAGCTTGATGTCAGTGGTGGGTAAGTTGCTGTTTGGGATTCCGAGAGTCAGGATCCACACACATTTGGCAAGAAAAGGACTGATTAAGGACAGTCACCTTTGGAAATAGTGTCTCACAAAGTTGATGAAGTTATTTTTAAGAGGTAACTAAGAAGCTATATGAAGGCAGAGTGGTAGGTATTGTCCATGTGGACTTTAGAGAGGCCTTTGCATTGTAGACTAGTTAATAAGTTTAGATCACATGTGAATCGGAAAAAAAAGTACGAGAATACAAATTTGGCTTGATGGAAGAGAAAGGCTGGTAGCGGCTTGTTGTTCAGATAGGAGCCCTGTGGCCAGCATTATGCTGCAAGGGCCGGTGCTGGGCATACGTTTGTGCGTTATTTATATAACCCACATGAATGACAGCATAGGAAACCTGATTGTTGAATTTGCAGGTAACAGGAAAATAGTGATATGGTGGAGAGTGAATAAGGTTAATCAAGGGTACAATGGGGCCTTGATCAACTGGATCAATGGTCCAAGGAATGGCAGATGTTGATTACTTTACATTAATGGAGGTGTGGCGATGTTACATTTGGTAAGACAAGTGAGGGCAGAACTTACACAGTTAACGGTGGGTATCTACAGAGTGTTGTCGAACAGACAGCCCTTGGAATGCAGGTACATAGTTTCTTGAAACTGGGCCAAAGGTGGACATGGTAGTGCTTGCCTTGATCGACCAGAGCATTGCACAGAGGAGTTGTGACATTATGTTACACACGTACAAGGCATTTGTGAAGCCACACCTGGAGCACTGTATACAATACTGATCACTTTGCTACTGGAACAATACCATTAAACCATGGGAAGAGTGCAAAAATATTTTCAAGGATGCTACCGAGACTGAATTATAAGAAGAGGCTAGATTGGTCGGACTCCATTTTGTTTTACTTTGGAGCATACATGCATGAGCAGTGCTCTTACAAAGGTTTATGAATTCAAGACAGGCAGAGATGAGGTGAATATGGGGAGCTGAAGGACAACTAGGATTATTGCTGGACAGTTAACCCAGAAACTCAGCTAAACTTCTGGGAAGCGGGTTCGAATCCGGCCAAGGCAGATTTAAATTTAAAATAGCTGGGATTAAGCATCTACTGACGAACACAAAACTACTGTCGACGGTCATAAATCCAACTATGTATTCTTCAGGAAAGGAATCTGACGTCTGCATTTATTTTGGCCTACATGCGATTCCAGATTCACAGCAACGTGGTTGACTTTCAATTACACTTTGAAATAGCCGAGAAAATCATTCAGTTGAAGCAGTCGTTACAAGGTCTCAAAAATGTTAAAAGGGATGGGTCAGCAGGCATCGAGAGAGGCACCGGAAATATGACAACAAAAAACAGCCATATTGACACTGCAAAGTTCTCCTTTCCGACATAAATGGCTAGTGCCAAAGTTGGGAGAGTTGTGTTCTAGAGTAGTCATCAGTTTGCTGTACTGGTACTTGTTACGGAGGGCGAATGACCAAACCCCTTTGACAGTTAAACCAAAACACAAGCCCCAATCTGCAATAAACGGGGTTAGAGGCCCCCTTCTAATAATTTTCCCCGAAACACACTGACAAACCCGCCTTTCCTTTCCCTATCCATAAAATAATGGTTTAAAGAAAGAAAATCCATGTTTCCAATTTCGAAGTAACAAGAAACAATTTATCTACTTAACACAACATTAAACCAATTAGCAAGTTGACGAACAAACCGACAATTCCCTCTTAGACCAATTACTTTCTAGCTATTCTAAATTCTACTGGATTACTATTCAAATAAACACGTCACACTTAATAAATTGAATTAATAAGAGAACAATGAATTGCAGCTTAATATCTCTTAACTTCTCATACAGACTGTCTTCTGGGAAATTCTGTCTTCTCTACTCTCTTTATAAATGCCTTTCTTCCGCTAAGTCTTCCATCTCGAATTTTTTCAATGAGGATGTTGAGTTATGTTGAAGATATTAATTTAGTCACACACTGGATCTTTAGGCTTCGCGTTATAGAGCCTTCATTCATAATACCACGGGGAGCCAACGTGGAAAAAAGGTCAGGCCTGTAGTCTCCAATGAGGACAAAAACAAGGCAATACTTATACTCGCTGTTATAGATTAAGACAGTTGTTACAAGCAGATAAGCACGAATAGTTAATCACATCCCCTTAATGCAGGCCGTACGAAATGTCACACATTTGTTCCACAACTTGTGGTTGCTGATACGTTATCTTTAAACAGAACGTGTCCGAAGCTTTAGAACGCAGAAGGTAGAACATAGGGCCTGTACTGTGCTGTACAGTTCTTTGGCCCATGATATTGGACTGCAACTTTTACCATAAAACTAAGGTCTATGTTACCTCCACCACTACCTTGTATTATCATCCATATGCCGATCTCATAGCCGCTTAAATGCCCCTAATGAGGCCAAATCCACTGCCCTCTCCTGCAATGCATTCCACGCCCTACCACTCTCTGAGTAAAGAGCCTACCTTTGACATCTCCGCTATGTCTACCTCCACTCAATTTAAAACTATGCCCCCTCGTAATAGCTACCTCCACCCGAGGACTATCTACTCTATCTATTACCTCTGATCATTTTGTACACCTCAGTCAAGTCAACTTTTATCCTTCGTCCTTCTGAAGAGAAAAGCCCTAGCTCTCTCAACCTTTCCTCAGTAGGCATTCCCTCCATTCCAGGCAACATCCTGGTAAATCACCTCTGCGCCTTTTCCAACGCTTCCACATCTTTCCTGTAATGAGGCAACTAGAACAGGACACGACACTCCAGATGTGGCAGTACCAGGCTTTTGTACAGCTGGTGCATAACTTCATGGCTTTTGAACTCAATCCCTCCATTAATGAAAGCTAGCACAAAATACACCTTCTAAACAATTCTATCCACCTGGGTGTCACCTTGCAGGGAACTGTGGGCATGAACCCCAAAATCCTTCTGCTCCTCCAAACTGCCAAGAATCTTTCTGTTAAACTTGTATTCTGCTTTAAAATGTATACTTCCAAAATGAGTCACATCACACTTTACAGGGTTAAACACCATCTGCCACTTCTCAGCTCACCCCTGCATCCCATCGATGTCCCTTTGTAAACTAGAACAGCCCTCCGCACTATCCACAACTTAAACGACATTCATATCATCTGCCAATTTAATCCACTCTTCCACTCCTATATCCAAATCATTTACAAAAATCACAAATAGAAGATGACCCAGAACACATCCCTGTGGTACACCATTCATAACTGAGTACCATATTGAATATTTTCCGCCCACTAACACCCTTTGTCCTCTAAGGACCAGCCAATTCTGAATCCAACCTGCTACATTTCCCCCTATCCCATGCCTCCTTACTCTCTGCATGACACTACCATGGAGACCCTTCTCAAATGCCTTACCTAAATTCATGTATACCACATCCACTGCTCTACCTTCATCCATGTGTTTGATCACCTTTTCAAAGAATTCAATAAGGTTTGTGAGGCATGATCTAGCCCTCGGATATCTGATTGTCACGATTCAAACTGTGCCTTTTCAAACGATCATAAATCCTATCTCTCAGAGCCCTTTTCAATAATTTGCCCACCATTGACATCAGACTAACTGGCCTGTAATTTCTGGGGTTATCCCCATTCCCTTTTTTGAACAAGGGAATGACATTTGCCTCTCTCCGATATTCTGCCATTATACTGGTGGAGAGTGAGGACGACAAGATCATCGCCAAAGACCCCTGCAATATCTTCCCTGACTCCCCATAGAATCCTTGGACAAAACCCATCAGGCCCGGGGCCTTAACTATTTTCACGTCCCTCAAAATACCTCGTACATCTTCCTGAGTAACATCAACTTTCTCTCACCTACCAGCCTGTTTCACACTGTCCTCCTCTACGACAAGGTCTCTCTCAGTTGTGAATATTGAAGAAACGTATTGAAGTCGCCTATATCTTTAGGATCCGTGCACAAATTCCTTTTACAATCCTTAATCGGCCCTACCATTTCTCTGGTCATTCTTCTATTCCTCACACACATGAAAAAAGCCGTGTAGATTTCCTTGTTCCTATCTGCGAAGGTTTCCTCATGCCACCTTATAGCTCTCCTCAGCCCTTCCTCCAGCTCCTTCCTGGATAACTTGTATCTTTCTGGAGCCTTTCCTGATCCATGTTTCCTAAACTTTATAAAAGCATTCTTCTTCCTTTTAACCAGTCATTCAACCTCTCTTGAGACTCAAGGCTCCCTCACTTGACTGCATCTCCTCTGCCTGCTAGGGACAAACATATCAATCACACACATTATGCATTCCTTAAAAAATCTTCACATTTCAAAAGTGCTCTTCCCTGACAGCATTCTTTCCCATTTTATGTTACCCAGTTCTTGCCTAACAGAATTGTAATTAACCTTCCTCCAATTATAAACTTTACCCTGTTATATGTACCTATCTTTTTCTGTGACTATTGTAAAAGTAACAGAGTTATGATCGCTACTGCCGAAATGCACTCCTATCAATAGAACATGTGGCGTCTCCTCGTGTCGGTCTATCGATGTACTGTGTCAGGAATTCTTCCTAAATGCACTGAACAAAATCCTCTCCATCTAAACAAAGACAACTAACAGTTTCCAATCAATATTTGGAAAGCTGAAGTCACCCATGGCTACAATCCTGTGACTTCTGCACCTTTCCAGTAACTGCCTCCCAATCTGCTCCTCCACTTTTGTTCAACTATGAGGGTGTCTGTGAAAAGCCCCCAACAAAGTGACTGCTCTGTCCTTGTTCTGGACCTCAAAGCAAACTGACTCTGTAGGCATATCGTCCTAGGACTGCCTTTCAGTAGCTGCTATAATAGTCCTGGTGAGCAATGCCACAGCCCCACCTCTTTTACCACTGTCCCTATTTCTTTTACAGCATCTAAATCCCAGAACTTCCAACAACAATTCCTCTCCCTGAATTACACAAGTTTCTGTAACGGGCACAAAATCGTAGTTCCAAGTACCAACCCATGCCCTTAAGTTCGTCCGCCTTATTTCTGATACTTCTAGCTTGAAGTCTACACACCTCAAACCATCTGTGTCCACATTTCGCTCCATCGGCCACGTTTCCTTATTACTAACCTCACTGCCTGTCGTGTCTGCTTGAAGGCTGAATACCTCATCCTCTGAATTACAAATCTGGTTCCCCACCCCCTGCCAACTTAGTTTAAACCATCCAGTAAAGCTCGAGCAAACCTCTCTCCCAAGATATTTGTGCCCCTCTGGTTCAGGTGCAACTCATTATCCTGTACAGGTTCTACCTTCCTCAGAATGTGCTCCAATTATCCACATAATGGAAGCCCTTCCTCCTACACCAGCCCTGCAGCCACATATGTATTTGCACTCTATCCTTATTTCTGACATCATCAGCATGTGGCACTGGTCGGAATCCAGACATAACTACCCTGTTTGTCCTGGACTTCTGCATCCAACCTCACTCCCTCTCCTGATTTTTTTTCACATTCTTACTCCATTTTTTACCTATGTCATTGGTACCAATGTGTACAATGACTGCTGGTTGCTCAGCCTCCCCCTAAAGGATCTTGAAGACATGACCCAAGATGTCACAGAACGTGCCACCTCGGAGGCAACATACTATCCATTTGTCTCATTTGTGTTCACAAAACAATCTGTCTCTGCCTCTAACTTGCTGAATCCTCTATGACAATTGCTCAACTCCTCTGCCCACTTCCCTTCTGAGTCACAGAGCCGAACTCTGTACCAGAGACCCGGTCCCTGTGGCTTAGCACTATTAGGTCGTCTTCCCCACCCCGCCAAACAGTATCGAGATGAGGTTCGTCACTGGCTAGGTCAGCATTTATTGCTCATCCGTGATTGTCCAGAGGGCAGTTAAAAGTCAACCACATTTCTTTGGGACGAGAGTCATGTGTGGGCCAAAACCAGTAACGATAGTAGATTCCTTCCCTAAAGGGCATCAGTGAAGCAGATGTGTTTTTCCAGCAATCCGCAATGGATTCATGGCCATCATTCGAATTTTAATTCCAGATATTTATTGAATTCAAATTCCACCATCTACTATGGCAGCACTCAAATTCAGGTCCCAGGAACGTGACCTCTCTCTCAGCGATAATATAATGCCATTGATAATATAAGCCCATCTCCAACTCTAACTGTGTTTATGTCATCAACAAACATGGAAACAATAGATTTGATCTGAATATCTCATTCATTGAGAGAGATTGTGAACAGTCAAAGTCCATGCATGAATTCTTCCTCTAACTCGCAAGGTACAGCCTGAAAACTCACAAATCCACAGATTAATAGCATGGGCTTTTCGGTTGTTAAACAATTCTCAACCCATGCCAGCACAGCACCTCCAAGTCCGTGTGGTTCAAATTTGTTTATTCAATTCTTCAGGACAAACCTGTTAAAATGCATTGGAAAAGTCAAATAATGTTTCCTCCTACCAACAGTTTTTTTTTTGAGGAACAGGGACCATAACACTAAATTTAAGTGTCATTATGGAATGTGATAAAGATAATGCAGAAGTTATGTGTCTAAGTTGGGAAAAGCCACTTATTATGAGATTCCCTCTACCACTGGGCATTATCTAGATCATTAGACAGGACCTGGCAAATAGAGACTCGGGGATTAACTGCTTGCAGTTGTGTCTACATTTGGAAAGTGGGACTATCGTAAAGTGTTACAATGAGAGTCCAGGTCCAATGTGTTCCGCGAAGAGTGAATGGCAAAGGCTGCAAGTTCAGTGAACAGTCATGAAGTACTATTATGAGTTTGATCAAGAAAAAAAAATGAAATTAAAAAGGGTAAAGTCTTTCAAAAGTATGTAGTTTGCAAAAAGTTTGAGCACACATTGGCCATGAGATATCTTTGGGAGGCACTGTTAAGGAAAATGTCACAGGGTATTTTATCAATCTAGCTAAAGTAAGAGAGTTACCAAGGAGAGGGGAGACTGTTAGAAACCAAAGGTGTAAATTGTGCTTAGAGCCAGAGGAAGTAGGTGAGGTCTTAAATGAATACTTTGCATCCGTGTTTACGAAAGAGAAAGACATTGTAGCTGGAGATTTCAGCCAGAATGATGAGGTTCTGAACATGTTAAGATCAATAAGGAGCAGAAATTAAATGATTTTTTTTTCAAGTGTAACAGTGGATAAATAACCAGGCCCCAATGAAATTTATCCCAGGCTACTATAAGAGGCAATGGAAGAGATTGCTGAGACCCGGAAAATATATTTAATAACTTGGTAGCCACAGGTAAAGTGTTGAATGACTGTTGATAGTGAATATAATTCCTTTGTTCAAGAAGGCCATCAGAGGTTGGCCAGGGAATTGCAGAGCGGACCATCTGACATCAGTGGGAGGGAAATTATTGGAAGAAATTCTGCTGGCAAGGTTGAATCAACAATTGCAAAGGAAGGAATTCATTTGGGGTAGTCAGCGCGAATTTGGTAAAGCGAGATCCAGTCTGACGAATTCAGTCAAGTTCTTTGAAATTGTGCCGACAAATATTAATGAGGGCAGTGCAGGTTAAGTGGTTTACAATGGATCTCAGAAAAGCATTTGACAAAGCCCCACATGCATCGCTAGTCCTAAAGGCAAGAACCCATGGGATTCAAGGCAAGTTGGCAAACCAGCTCCAAAACTAGTGGTGGATTATTTTTGTGATCAAAATCCTTTGGCCATCAGCATACCATAGGGATCTGCGCAGGGCCCATTGCTGTTTATTCTGTACATTAAATACTCGGTTGTGAAAGCAGAATTTATCATCAGTAGGTTTATAGATGATACAAAAGTTGGGGGTGTTGTCCATCATGAGGTGGGTGGTCTCGGACTACAGTCTGATACTGATCAACTGATGGACTGAGCAGATAACTGCAGATGGAATTTATTTCTAATAAGTGTGAAGTAATACACTGTGGAAGGTCTGGTAAATGAAGGACATACATAATGAACGGTAGGTACAGGCAGAGTAGTGAAAAACAAAGGGACCTTGATACACAATTACTTCGATCACATGAAGACAGGGTTTTAAATATACCTGAATTGGGCCAGGGGGACCCATGTCCTGGCAAGATGAATTGGTAGAGGTGCCCAAAATGATTTAAATTAGTCTCGCAGGGCTGTGGGACCCGAAAAAGCAGTGAGGCAAGAAAGAGGCTGGCACATAAATTCAAGACAGCAATTTACATAGATAAGGCAGGCAAGAGCAGGGGAGGATATGAGGGAAAATTGATGAATTAAACAACATTTATATCAATGCAATGGGCCTGACAGGTAAGGCAGATCAAGTCAGGGCATGGATGGGGATTTGGGATTGAGAAACATATTACAGAAAAACAACTGAGGGAAAGAAAGGACGAGCAGCTCGATATTCCAGAGTACAGATGCTACAGGAAGGATAGAAGGGAAGCAACATAGGTATTTTTGAATTAGGTAAACATGATGGCAGTGTTTAGAGAGAATATTCCTGGGGATGGCCAGTGCAACGACATTTGCAGAACTGAGAAGTAAGAATGGGGGATCACTTTGATATATTGCAGCACAGCCCACAACAGTCAGTAAGAAATTGAGGAGCATATATGTTGAGTGATCTCAGATATCGAGCAGAACAATAGAGGTGTAATGGTAGGGATTATAGTTTTCCAAACAGAGACTGGTACTGCCATAGTGTTCAGTGTTTTGATGGGAGAAATTTGTGAAGTGTATTCAAGAAATCTTACTCAAACAATATGGAGATAGCCTGACTTGAGAAGAGGCAAAACCTGGTCTCCGCGTGCGAAACAAGCTCAGGCAAGGGACTGACGTGTTATGGGGCAGCACTTTGGCAAAAAATAAATACAATTTTCTCAGTTTGAAAATAGCTATGTAAAACGATTAGCCTGATCCACAAGGTAAAGTTATAAACTGAATCAAGACAAATTCTATCAGAGATAAAAGGAACTGCAGATGCTGAAGAATCCGAGATAAAAAGTTGTAGAGCTGGATGAACACAGCAGGCCAAGCAGTAACTTAGGGGCAGGAAGGCTGACGCTTCGGGCCTGGACCCTTCATCAGAAATGGGGGAGGGGAAGGGGGTTCTGAAACAAATATGGAGAGAGGTGGAGGTGGAGAGAAGATGGATAGAGTCGAAGATAGGTGGAGAGGGACAGACAAGTAAAAGAGGCGGGGATGGAGCCAGTAGAGGTGAGTATAATTGGGGTGTTAGGGAGGGGATAGGTCAGTCCAGCGAGGGGGCGGTCAAGGGGGCGGGATGAGGTTACTAGGTAGGAAATAGAGGTGCAGCTTGAGGTGGGAGGAGGGGACAGGTGAGAGGAAGAACACGTTAGGGAGGCGGGGACAAGTTTCGCTGGTTTTGGGATGCGGGAGTGGGAGGGGATATTTTGAAGCTTGTGAAGCCCACATTGATACCATTGGGCTGCAGGGTTCCCAAGTGGAATATGAGTTGCTGCTCCTTCAACCTTCTTTTGGCATCGTTGTGGCACTGCAGGAGGCCCAGGATGGACATGTCATCTAAGGAATGGGAGGGGGAGTTGAAATGGTTCACGACTGTGAGATGCAGTTATTTATTGTGAACCGAGGGTATGTGTTCTGCAAAGCTGTCCCCAAACCTCCGCTTGGTTTCCCCAATGTAGAGAAGGCCACAACAGGTACAGCAGATGCAGTATACCACATTAGCAGATGTGCAGGTTAACATCTGCCTGATGTGGAATGTCTTCTTGGGGCTGGGATGGGGGTGAGGGGAGAGGTGTTTGGGCAGGTGCAGCACTTCCTGTGGTTGTAGGAGAAAGTGCCAGGGGTGGTGGGGCTGGAGGGGAGTGTGGAGCAGACAAGGGAGTAATGGAGAGAGTGGGCCCTCTAAAATGCAGACAAGGGTGGGAAGGGAAAAATATCTTTGGTCGTGGAGGCGGATTGCAGATGGTGGAAGTGTCAGAGGATGATGCATTGGATACGGAGTTTGGTGTGGTGGTACGTAAGGATGAGGGGGATTCTTTTTGGTGGTATTCCGGGGACGGGGTGTGAGAGACAAGTTGCAGAAAATGTGGGAGACACGGTCGAGTGCATTCTCAGCCAAGGCAGACGGTGGGGAGGATGTTGCAGTTCTTGAATAACAAGGACATCTGAGATGTGCGGGAATGGAATGCCTCATGCTGAGAGCAGACGTGGCAGAGTTGAAGGAATTGGGAATAGGGGATGGTGTTTTTGCAGGAGGGTGGGTGGGTGGAGGTGTATTCTTTGTAGCTGTGGGAGTCGGTGGGCTTGAAATGGTTTCTAACTGGTTGCCTCAGATGGAGACAGAGAAGTCCAGGAAGGTGCCAGAGCTGTTAGAGATGGTCCAGTTGAAGTTAAGGTTGGGGTAGAAGGTGTTGGTGAAGTGGATGAACTGTTTGAGCTTCTCATGGGAGCACGAGGCTGCGCCAATGCAGTTATCAATATAACGGAGGAAGAGGTGGGGTTTAGGGCCAGTGTAGGTAAGGAAGAGGGATTGTTCTTTATCATCTGCAAAGAGGCAGGCATAGCTTGGGCCCATGCGGGTACACATGACCACCCACATTGTCTGTAGGATTTGGGAAGTAGTCTTTCAATTCCTCCCATTTCCAACAGACAAAGGGGTTGGCCATGATGACTGGTGATAGAGAGCCTCTGGTCAAGAATAAGGTGACACTGCTGAATAAAATGAATCCCTTGAGGAGTATGTGAGTGTAGGAATAGACTTTATGAAGGAAATCCAGAGGGCAAAAATGGGGCATGAGGTACATTTGCTGTTAAGGTTAAGGAGAATCTAAAGAGGTTTCACAAGCACATTAAGGACAAAAGAGTGGCCAGGAAGAAAATAGGGATACATAGAGATCAATGAGGATACAAATAAATGGAGAACCAGAGGAAGAAGGTGAGACCCTCAACAGTATTTCACATCAGTCCTCACTGTGGAGAATGACAAGGACATTCAGCAAAATAAAGAGTGATGTCTTGAAAAGAGTCTACACTACAGAAAACTGGTGTTGCAGGTCTTACAAAGCTTGATCAAGTGTATGTGAGGTCTCTCAGAAACCAGGGATCAATTTGTCGAACCCCCAGTAGAGTTATTTCCCTCAAGCGCAGGAGGCTGTGAAGTAACCTTTTAGAGGTTTATGAATGCCTGAGTCACATTGATAGGGTACTGCTCACAGTCAAGATCTTTACCCCTAGGGTAAAGGAGTCTAAAACTAGAGGGCATAGGTTTGAGGTGAGAGGGGAGAAGGTGAAAGGAGACCTGAGAGGTAACATTTTATGCACATATGGAATGAGCTGAAACTACAACATTGAAAAGACATTGGGGCAGGTACATAGACAGGAACGTTTTTTAAATAATATCGGTTAAACTCAGGCAAATGTGACTTGTTCAGTTCAGGAAATCTAGGCGGTGTGGACGAGTTGGGCCAAAGGGCTTGTTTCCGTGCTGCACAACTCTGTGGCTCCAGTTACTGGAGGAGGAGACAACAGAGATAAGACAAGTTGCAGAGACTGAAGCAATTTCCAGAGATAGGGATGGTAGTCAGGATTGGAGTATGTTTCAAAGATATCCAGGGATTGTAGAGAGGGGAGATGGTGACAGAAATAGGAACAGTTAGAAGAGTTAGGATGTTTGAAGACACTGGCCCACGAGCGTCCACAATGTTCCACGTAGACACAGGGGGAACGCAGAACAGAAAGATCAGAGGCAGCATTATCCCCCTCCTGTGGGAGATCTGCTTTCACTTCTGTTATGGTGATCCTTGCAAAGACATCACAGGCCTGGAATGATAACTGCAAACTTTCTGTACTGTCTTTGGAAGGCATAGTGTAAAGAAATTTAAAGTAGGCCTCCCATGACATATTAATGAATGAGTCTGACTCAGTAAATAGGGAAAGAAATCTACCATTCTCACTTGGTCAGGCCTGCATGTGACGCCAGAGCCACAGGAATGTGGTAGACTCTCAACTACCCTCTGAAATGGCACAGCCAGGCATTCAGTTCAAAGCAGTTAAGGCTGGGTAATACATGCTGGCCAGGCAGAGACACTCACATCTCATGAGTGAATAAATAATAACTGGAACCAGTGTCCTGGCCAATCATGTCGGTAGGTTTATGGACAGGCCTGTAAAGTGACAGAGAGGATGCTGGGAATGGGTTCAGGTGAAAGGTGATTTCCAGACCAAAGCAAAAGATGAAGCATTAGAGCAGTCGGTGATGTCTCTGAAGACAAGCAAAAAGGGACAGGAAGCAACTGATTTTCACTAAAGCAGTACATGAGTGAACAGGTTTGTAACAGGAAACTTTGGTAAAATGTACCTTATAATGTTACTTGTTGGCATGGGCAAAGTGTATGCAATAAGATAGTGACATTCGAAGGGGAGCTTGGAGATTATTTTTCTCAGTGTTCCTTTGAATAACACATTGTGCAACTGATTAGGGATGTAACTATCCCAGACCGACCGTTGTGTGATAAAGCTAAGTGAATGAGTAATGTCACACCGAGAGATCCGAAGGGAAAATGTGAAAAGGTGGAATTCAAAGGAATTATGAAGTTTTAAAGTGATCACACAAATTACATACAACAATCAGAAACACAAACAAGGCCAATTACAGCAGTTTGAGAGGGGAACTGACCAAGTTAAACAGTATAAAGAGACTGAAATATATGGCTGTAAATTATCAGTGGAAAACATTTGAAGGAACAGTGTAAAATAAAACAAAGTACATTCCAGCAAAACAAAGCCTCAGCAAGAAATCCCCATTCTATCTCACTCAGGGCATAAAATATCAGATTCAATTAAGAAAGGCCGAGAAGACAACCTAAAAATGTCGAACAATTCTGAAGAGAAAGGGTGTGTTTCAGAAAGTGACAATGAACTACCAAAGTAGGCGTTAAAGGGATTGCAAGGGGTGTCCTCACAGGAAGAATGTGGTAGGAAGAGGAATCATTGTTGGGGTTCCATGATATGATAGGAACAGGGAGAAGTGAAAGTGCTGGAGGTGGTGAGAGTGTTATACAGACTAGCAAGAGCCTGTTACAAAGCCAGTACAAATTGCTGCTGTGTCTGCAGAGGATGGGGAGGGAAGTACACCCCTTTACTTCTTCACTTGTGGGATGAGGGTGTCACTGAATTGACCAGCGTGCAGTGCCTAATGCTGATTGCATTGGGCAAATGCTAAGTGGCAGTTCAGAGTCAGCTATTTTGTCATGGGTCTGGAGTCACATATCAGCCAGACATAGTCGTATGCTCTTCCCTGAAGGGCATTCATGAATGAGTTGAGTTTTTTTTTATACCGATGATCAATAATGGACACATCATTACAGATTTGTTGTTGAATTCTAATTCTGCCATCTGACACTTTGGGATTAGGACCCAGTTCTCCAGAATATTATGTGCATTTCTGGATTAATACACCTTAATAGCCAAGTGGTAGCACCATGAGATTGTTGCCTAACCTGTAAAGGAGTGGTTGAAGAGATATGGATTGTTACAGAATCTGGAAACAGTGACAACTGCAGAGCACATTGTGTGATCCAAAACAGGCTTCAGAGATGAAAAGACTCAAATATGAATGAGATGCGCCAGAGATCAACAGGGCGGGACGTGATTAAGCAGGTATGATATTGTGAGGAGTTGTCGGAACAGGAAGACGTTAGGGCTTCTGGACAGTTACAGACATAAGGAATGCTGTAGGGAATGCATGAAAACACAGTAATGAGGGCGGGTTTTGCTTGAGCAAGAAAAGCCAACACATGCAAAACTGAGCATTCACAGAGCTCACAAAAGCCACACACACGAATAATCACAAATAAGTTCATCTCCACATTCTTGTCAGTTGTGTGTGATGTTACTGCTCAAATCTCCACACGACAAAAAACTCCTCTCCCGCATAAGGTAGGTGATTTACAATCCATTTGATTAAAATCAGCTCATCACAAACAACTGATCATTTGAAGTCCACAGGATAAATAAAACTTTCCCACAGACCATTGACGATTTGTAATTCACAACATTTGAACCAGCAGTCAGCACAGTATGAACCATTTGCCATATGATAAGGATGTGGTGGCTTCAAAAAGGGGAGAAAAGAGGTGAACCAGGAGGTTGCCTGGATGAGAGTGTATTGCTCAAAGAACAGGTTGGACCAACTTGAGCCTGATTCTGCCCGAGAGTCATAGGCTGAGGGGATAGCATGTTGGAATATATAAAATTGAGAGGAATATATAAAATAGAGTGAGTAATCAGTGACTTTTCCCTTGAGTGGAAATGTCAAATACAAGGGGGCATAAGTGAAAGTTGAGACGGGGAAGGTTTAAAGCACATGTACGAGTTTTTGCACAGAGGATGGTAAGTGCCTGGAACATACTGCCAAGGGAGGTGGTGGAAGCAGAGACAAAAGCAATATTTAAGAGGCATTTAGACAGATACATCAACAGGCAGGGAGTAGAGGGATATGGATCACGTGCAGCCAGATGGCATGAGTTTAGAACAGCATCATGGTCATCACAGACATGGTGGGCTGACGGGACTTTCCTGATCTGTATTATCTTATGTCCTACACCCCAACTGGCTAAATAAGAGCGTTAAAATTAAACAAAGAACTGCAAAATCTGAAGATCTGAAACAGAACAGAAATTAATAGAGAATGTGTGTAGCTCCGGTAGCATCTGTGCAGAGAATTGAATTCTTCAGAAATGAAAGAGACACACAGATGCACACACACACAGCAATGCCTAAAAATTTAAAAACCAAAGAATAAACTCAGTTCCCCACAGAAAAATTAAAACCACAACTCTGTACGCACAACTGACCAGAGTCCACAATTTCAAGTGCAGCCTTCAGCCAGAAATGACCACAGCCCACAGAATATAAACAAGCTCTGCGTACAGAACTGACCATTCACAATCTGTAGGATTAAATAACTCCTCACACAAAACTACCTGCTCACAGTCCTTAAGATAAGTAGAATCTCCGCACGCAGTGTTGAAAATTCTCAGGCCACAGGTTGAGAACCAGCTCAACTGATCCACCTAACAATTCGAAATCCAGGGGATAAACCCAAACCCCAGACACAATTTGGCAAATACAATTTTCAGGAGTAAACCCACTGCCCACCGGTGCAGGGTGAGGGAAAAAAGAAAAGGTAAATAAAGAAAAAAAAAGAAGAAAAGTAAAGAAGAAAGGAAAAAGAGAACAGTGGGTTTAGAATCTCCTCAGTTCAGTGGAATGACTGAGAGTTGGCTGGCCATAGGCAGTCTACCGAGATGGAGTAAATAAAGGGTGACTTGGTACTGGGTACTGGCCCTGGCACAGTTTTCTTCACATGGAGTTCTTTCACACACAAAAAGCAGTTTGCCACACAGGACTGACCAAGAGCGCCTCACCATTTGGAAACAACTCCCCACACAGACCTGACTATTATGCAGTCTGCACAGAAGAGTGGACAATCACAGTCTACAGAATGATTTTAAAAAACTCGTTCCACACAGGAAACTGACTGTTCGTTCCCCAAATTATTTTTAAAAAATCATTCCACATGTGAACAACTGCTGGCAGCCCACAGATAATAGCAATCACACCTGAACATGTAGAGAGCTGGTCACTCACAGCCCACAAGAAAATAAAATACAATTCTGTATACAGAATTCTTTGAGGATGGAATGAGCAGGCTAGACCAAGGAGAGCCAATGGATGTTATCTACCTGGGATTCAAGAAGGTTTTTGATAAGGTGACACACAGGAGGCTGCTCAGTAAGATAAGGGCCCATAATGTTAGAGGCAATGCACTGGCATGGATAGAAGATTGGCTGTCTGGCAGAAAGCTCGAGTCGAGATATAGGGATCATTCCTGGGATGGCAGCCAGTGTTGAATGGTGTTCTGCAAGGGTCAGTGCTGGGTCCACAAATTTTCATTTTGTATATTAAGGATCTTGACGAAGGAACTGTGGGAATTCTGGCTTAGCTTGCAGATGATACAAAGATAGGTGGAAAGACAGACAGTATTGAGGAGGTGGCGAGCCTGCAGAAAGATTTGGACAAGTTAGGAGAGTGGACAAAGAAGTGGCAGATGGACTACAATGTGGGAAAGTGTGAAGTCATGCACTTTAGTAAGAAGAATAAAAGCAAGGAACTATTTTCTAAATGGCGAGAAAATTCAGAAGTCTGAAGTGCAAAGAGACTTGGGAGTTCTAGTCGAGGATTCGCTCAAGGTAGATTTGCAGATTTTCTGAAGAAGGGTCTAGACCTGAAATGTCAGCTTTCCTGCTCCTCTGATGCTGCTTGGCCTGCTGTGTTCACCCAGCTCTACACCTTGGTATCTCAGACTTGCAGGTCGATTCTGTTGTCAGGAAGGAAAATGCAAAGGTGACATTTATTTTGAGAGGGCTTGAATATAAAAGCAGGGATGTACTACTGAGGCTTTCTAAGGCTCTGTTCAGGCCACATTAGAAGTATTGCTTGCAGTTTTGGGCCCCATATCTCAGGAAGGATGTATTGGCCCTGGAGCAGGTTCAGAGAAGGTTCATGGAAATGGTCCCAGGAATGGAAAGCTAAACGTATGAGGAAAGTTTAAGGACTCTGGGACTATATTCATTGGAGTTTAGAAGGATCAAGGGAGATCTAATTGAAACTTTGAAAATACGGAATGGCCTGGAGAGAGTGGATTTTATGAAGATGCTTCCATTGGTAGGAGAGTCGAGGACCTGTGGGCACAGCCTTACGTAACGGGAAGACTTTTTAGAACGGAGATAAAGAGAAACTTCTTCAGCCTGAGAGTGTTGAATCTATGAAATTCACTGCCACAGAAGGCTGTGGAGGCCAAGTCACTGAGGACATTTAAGACTTAGATAGGTTCTTGATTATCAAGAGGATCAAGGGTTACGGGGGAAAGCACGGAAGTGGGGTTGAGGAACTTATCAGCCATGATTGAATGGTTGAGCAGACTAAATGGCCTTATGTCTGCCCCTATGTCTTGTGGTCTTATGGTCTTTTCTGCAGAGAATTACATCAGGACAGTACTGATGTATGGGGAAAAATTGTTTTGCTTTGGATTATATTCACCAGAGTTTTGAAGAATGAAGGACGATCTCGGACAAATGGAAATAATAATGACAATCTAAACAGAAATATGTTCCGGATGAATGGGCTGTCCAGAATCAGGGTTGCAGTCTAAAGGTCTAAGGTAAGCCATTAAAGACTGGGAGTTGAAGAAACTTTATTCAGCCAGAGATTGTTGAGCCTGTGAAATTTCCTCTCTCTGTATGCGGTTGAAGCAAATGCATTGAATGCTTTCAAGAAGAGTTATGTACAGTTGTTAACAGTGATGCTTCAAAAGGGGGATTGGTAAAAGAGGTCACTGAGTCCAGTCGTCAGGCATATTAATACTGAATAGTAGAGCTGGGTTGAAAAGCCGAATTACCTACTCCTGTTTCTGGTTTCTAAGTTCCCTGTTAACCTCAGTGCATAAGGAAGCTACCCTGAATTCGGGAAACCGAAATAAAGAAAGAAGACAACGGGAAGAAAAATGAGACAGAGGCAGAGTTAAATGTTCCACTCAACATCTTTTCATCAGAACTGATAAAAGTTGGAAATATAATTCATTTTTCGACAAGTAAATAAGAAAACTGATGGAAAATGTTACAAAAATTTTGTGAACCACCCCACTGCAGGTTGAGGATCCTTTGAGACAAGTATTCATTGCTGTACAATAACAGGTCATTCTGCTCTTACACATTGTTTAGGAGACCATCTTTTATTTTATGCTGCCCAATCCGCTGAAAGGCCTACAGTAATTCCCCAATCTGTTTCACACAGCAGCATTCTCTGGGTGACGTGAAAATTCATGCATGACAAGATCGTCATTTATAATTTCCTCCACAAATGTGGTTCTGCATTTTCTCCTCTATCCCTTACCCAGCGTTTGTGAGGGAGCAACAGAGAATCCACCAGCCAGCAACATTATCTGTCTGTGCAGGTAAATAAAATAAAATGGGATGTCCCAATCTTTATTGTGAAGTAAAACTGGCAAAGGACAATTGTTGTTCTTGTGAAATCACAATCTCATTCTGAAACTTCATTGTTCAACCCTGATTACACCATAGAGAGAGGTGATGAGCCACTTCTTAAAAACGTATTGGCACACAGCTAAAACCAGGACGCTATTACAGAGAGAGCTCCAGGATTTAGACCCACCGGCACTGAAGGAACAGTAATATGTTTCCATCTCTGAATGGTGAATGGATTGGAGGGGGATTTGTGGTAGTAATTTTCTCATGTATCTGCTGTCATTGTCTTTGCAGATGGAATCAAACCCTCACTGGACTGATTCTGGCAGATTCAGGGTGTGTGTTCTGTTTGTAACCAGGAATCCATTTTGATTCTGTTAGTCCACAAGAAGAGAAATAAATCTTAATTTCCTGACTGCAAATTGTGTCCCAGCCTGTTTGTTGAAAGTTCTGAATCCTGACCACTCGAACACCAGTGATGCTGAAGGTAACACTTGTGGCCTGATTTGCACAAAACCCTGTGTCATTTCTTCACATCAGAACCAGCTTCACCAGAAATGCTTCTCTTCCTCAACTTCGAAACATTTCATATTGTCATCTGTGAAGAAAGTCGAGCTGTGATAATCTGATGTTGACCAGCAGATGTACTGCAGGAAGATAGCGAACAGATTCGTGCTAATTGGGGCCTGGCCTGAGGCACTGAGCTGCAGTGAAGAGGCGGCACTAATAAAGATGTGGTTCAACTCACCTGGTTCTTGAGGCTGGGCTAGAATTGACCAGGAGCTTCTTGCTGATTTTTTTTTTCAGGGCTTTGACTCGAAGACACCATAACACAAATCATGAGAGTACGTTTCACTTGGAGTGAGTCGTAGAATAGCAGAGTGACTGTGAATAAAATGAGACAAAAGAGGCGACGCTGAAGCAGCCTCCTAAGGGAAAATGTGTTTCCTTTTCGAGTGAAATTCGCTGCTTCACAAAATGGGGACATTTGAGAAGCTTTGATGGTGATTATCTTTCACTGGCTGTTCGCTTTGTGAATGCTACCATTGCTGATCCTGGCCATATTATCACCACAACCACAGTGGATATTGTGTGTAACTACCACTCAGGAAATTGTAGCTTCGGTTCCCTGTCTGGGTTGAGCGCAATTCACACGCGTCCTCATACTTCCAAACTCATGTTTCTAGTTGCCCTGAAGCTGTGAGGAGGTTCAAATTCCTGATCTGCAGGAACGGGATCCTTTCACTGTTGACCATTAGTAAGCATCACCGAAACCATTGGGGCCAATGTCCCAGGGTCACCAGAGGAGGGGAAGCTGAAATAATTCCTATGCTGCTCAGATGCACCTTTCCATTTCCCAAACCCACTGACCCAATCGCTACGGTTTCTTGGAGTGAAAAAGAAATGAAACAGCAAACCCATTTTCGGCTTTCTGAATCTTTAGGAACTTTTGGGGAAGCAGAATCAGATGAGAATGAAAAGTGAATTGACCAACTGAGCAGAGCCAAGGCACCTTCCCCTTTTTTACAAGGCTGGGACATTGACTCTGATGTTCTCAGGGATATTACCTGATCCGAGACATCGAGCAGCTTCCCAAAAGGCCTGTTCTACTTTTGCTGTTGTCACTGTGAGGAACAATAAGTTCTGATTTCCTCTCCGGGCATCAAACCAAGGCCATTGCAGTTAAAAAAAAGGAACGCCGAATCCTAACCACTCAACCACCAGGCATGACGGCAGAAATATTTGTATTGTTTCTTAATGATACAGATTTTGGCTTTGTTTCTCAGTACAGATTCTCCTCCAAAATGATTGAGTCATGAAGTTTTGCAACACAAGTGAGGCCCACCATCCCAGTTTCCAGAGCTTGGTCTGCAACCTTGTGTGCTCTGACATTTCAGTTGTTCATCTCAATGATATTTTCGCTGTAATGTTTTAATCTCAACGACACAATGAAGGGGATTGAAGTTTGAGATGGTCAAACTGTCTTCATGCCCCATCAGGGGCTGAACCTCATTTTCGCCCACAGAGGGAAATACATGGACACTTTCCCCGAGAGCGACTGAGGCCTCAGCGAGAGACCAACCCCAGAAAACAAGGATTTCACCCACTTGGCTTGTATTGTCCCATTTCAGTCTTCAAACCCAGAGTCTGCTTATAGCAAAGGAAGGGAGTGTACGTCCGCTCCGGTGTTTCTCTCCTAATGGTTCATGGTCACTGCAGTTTATACTGCCTCACCTCGCTCTTCCTGTGAAAGTGGAACATTGCTGATGTCAGCTGATTCCTGCCTTTCCAAACAGTATTCCTCAAGTTCCTGGAAGAATAAACATGAATGTGGCATTTCAAAAAATCTGTGACATTGAGAGATAATATTTAAAATGCTCCTTAGGTTGTTGGATGCAGTAGGTGTACAAACACTGCAAGAAGCTTCAGTGAGGATCAAACTCACGATCCCTAGGTCAAAATGCCAGTGCTCTAACCGCTGATCTCCGGACCCAGGGTGACTGGCTGTGACTGAGAAAACTGGGCGTAATAGACGATTGAATACTCCGTGCATTAATAAAGCAAGACATAACAAAACTGACACAGCCAAAGGGATCATGTGCAGAAGGTTGGGAGAATACAATGCCAAACCAGACAGTGTTCACTGTGATATAAACTGAGATCCCTGGTAGTCTAATGTTTAGGATTCAGCGCCTTCATTGTAAATGGCCTAACTATCGTTATCATTCATAGACATAACAATGAAATACTGACTAATCTTCAGAAGCAGAATGATGCTGTGTACCAGTCAGAATCACTTCAATGCCTGTGACAGTTCCACAACAACGTCAGCTACAATTGCCCGACTTGGAATCGGTTTAAATCAATAACTGAGGAGACATTCATGAAAAGTGAAGGGCAATGGTGATTTGTGAGAGTTGACTGTAAGGCTCATGGGGTCAAACTCAATATGGGTGCTGAAGGCCAGTTTTCACTATTTACCCTGATACACTGATCACTTCAGTCACTCACCCATGATGACTCTCCTTTGTGTGTTGCCCTTTACACATTTCATCTTGCTTCAGCACCCCAAGAAGATCCATGCATTTTTCATTTGACTAATTTTACTCAGTTCAAGAAAGGCCATAAATTTTAGGAGCAGAAGAGACTGTTCAGCCCATCAAGTCTGCTCTACTATTCAACAGGCTCAAATCAGATCTAGTAATCTTTTGCTGAATATTCTTGCGTTTCCCATAATCCTTGATACCTTGATTAAAAAATTGTCAATCACAGCCTCGAATCTACACAATGACACAACCTCGACAGCCCCCTTCTGTAAAGATGCCCACAGAATAACAACAGTCTGAGAGAATATTTTTTTCCTCAAATCTGTCCGAGACAGGGAACCGACTTTTCTGCATCTCACCCATTAACTGCCCATAAAGAACAACGTATGTTTCACTGAGGAGCAAGTTTTTTTGTAGTAATAATGTGACAGAGCAGGTGAAAGCAATGGATTTCAGCGTTTCTTCCCATTGCTTTCATCTCTAATGTGAAACTCTCACTGATTCTGACAGAGGTGCTAACTTTGGTGTTTTTAATGTCAGGGATTCATGTTCATTTTAACAGCTTGTACAGGAGACGTGGATCCTCATTTCTTGACAGGAAATCGAACCCAGGAAACAACAGCGAGAGTGCTGAATCCCAACTACTAGAGCACCAAAGAAGGCGCACACAATGTTTGCAACTTTCTTTGTTGTCACTGCTTCTGACTTTATTTTCAGTAGCAATATGAGAGACAGCCATAGAGTTTTTAAAAGTACGGAGGATGGCCCGTTGAACTATGATATGAACGCCAGTCATCAAATATATGGATTCTAAATACATTTTACTGCACTTGGCTCAAAGGACTTGTGCAATCTGCCATTACCAGTTCTCATCGAAATAGTTATTTGATGTCTTGAGGGCTTCAGCGGAACAAAAACCAATAAGAAGGAACATTGCTGTTTGCTGGAACACGAAATCTACATTTTCCTCCTTGAAGGTAGTTCTGAAAGACAAGTTTTATTTCTCACAGTCGTTTGCTAGTTTCTGCCATTTAGCCAACAGCGTGGTTTTAAATCCCATGCCGTCTGATGTTACTGTAAATGACTCTCATTTTCAACCTGTCTGCTCACCTGAGGTGTGGTGTCCCTCAGATTAAACCACCACCAGTTCTCTCTGTCTAATAAGAAAGCAGCTCTGTGGTCAAGGTCAAGTGCAGTGATTTCACCATAAATAGCTCAGTGTCAGACTTTATGATATTACATTCCTGAAAGCTTAAGGGACGTTCTATTCTCTATTATATATTGTATATACTAGTTACCCTTGTAGATGATAAACAGAAAGATGGCATGTTTATATAGAACAAATAAATTTAAGTTCCACAGTAACAGCCAGTTAACTCAGAATACCCTGCCCTGGTCAAAATGCCCTCTGCACAGCCCACTTGATTGTCACTAAATCTACAAACTTTCACTCCCTCCACCACTAACGCTCAGTAGCAGCAGTGTGCATTATCTACAGGATGCACTGCAGAAATTCACCAAAGATTCTCAGACAGCACCTTCCAACACCGGGGCCACTTCCATCTAGAAGGACAGGGGTAGCAGCTTTTTTGGAACTCCATCACCTCCAAATTCCTCTCCAAGTCACTTACTGTCTTGAGTTGGAAAAATATCGCCGTTCCTTCACTGTTGCTGGGTCAAAAAATTGAAGCTCACTCCCTAATCGGATTGTAGGTCAACCCACAGCATGAGGAATGCAACGGTTCAAGAAGGCAGCTCACCACTACCATCTCAAGGGCACCGAGGGATGAACAAGAAATGTTGGCCAGCCAGGGACGCCCACATCCCACAAATGAATTTTACAATTTGCTTATCACCGTGTATGCGCAGCATCTTTCCCACTGACCCACACTCTAAGGCATGTGCAGTCGGAGCGATCCTGAGGAGTGGCTGTTCTTTCTTTATGCTCCAAAAAAGGCAACAGTGAGGCAGAGTAGAGAGTGCGCTGAACTGGACGGTTAGACAAGACCACTTCGTAGATGTGATAGACCCCTTATAAAGATAGTTCCTGTCCCTGTTTCACAAAGCAGGACAGGTCAAGGCTATCTCTCAGCAACAGATGCCAATATTTGGCAGCTTTCTTTGTAAAGAGAAAATGGCAGCAAGGCACTTGTGTGGCCACCTTAACCAGGGTGATAAATGTCATGATGTTTCTCCTGGAAATTTATAAAATCCCTTTGCAAGGTGTGAAGATGAGAGGATTTGGACAGAGCAAACTCCATAAACAGAAATATTTGCCTCTTTTGAATTCTTGTCTCGGACTGACTCAGATGGCTTTTGCGACTTATTTCACAGCATGTTAGAAGAGGATTTGCAAATTGGAATATCGGCCTGAGTAACATAAAAAGATCCGAGTGTGCCACCTTACTCATTATCGTTTAGGAATGGATATTATTGGCTTTTGAATGTAAGAATTGAGTAAAATAAAATGAACATAAAATTCCTTTCTTACACTTCCCACTAACTCTTGGCCAATATCTAAAATCAGTGTCAGTAACACTGTTACTACCAGCTTCCAGGGATAGCTGCTGTTTATCTACCTTTCTAAATCTATCAGAAATGCAGACACCTTTATCATTTCTCATCTCAATCTGCTTTGCTCTGTGCAGAACATTTTCAGCTTCTCCAATTTGACCTTACAGCTGACTTCCCCCATTCTGTTAACCATTCTGATCAATCACCATTTAATTTACTCCACAGTCTCAGATTCATTGTGATGATTACTTTTTTGTACAGATCCAACCACTCCGCATTCATGTGGCTGACGCTACCACATATGAGAAATTGCTTAGAAATGTCACCCTGAATCCAGGGTATTTGCTCACCTGTGAGCGTTTCCTCTGACCCCACTGATATCTTTCAAGCTGGAAACGCTAGGATTTGACTTAAACGTTGAAAACAATTTTTTTTTCTGTAATCATTACCAGTAACCGACATGATTCAGCTGCTGAGATAATAAAATGTGAGGCTGGATGAACACAGCAGGCCTAGCAGCATCTCAGGAGCACAAAAGCTGACGTTTCGGGCCTAGACCCTTCATCAGAGGGGCTATCACATCTACGAAGTGGTCTCGTCTAACCATCCAGTTCAGCGCACTCTCTACTCTGCCTCACTGTTGCCTTTTTTGGAGCATAAAGAAAGAACAGCCACTCCTCAGGATCGCTCCGACTGCACATGCCTTAGAGTGTGGGTCAGTGGGAAAGACGCTGCGCATACACGGTGATAAGCAAATTGTAAAATTCATTTGTGGGATGTGGGCGTCCCTGGCTGGCCAACATTTCTTGCTCATCCCTCGGTGCCCTTGAGATGGTGGTGGTGAGCTGCCTTCTTGAACCGTTTCATTCCTCATGCTGTGGGTTGACCTACAATCCGATTAGGGAGTGAGCTCCAAAGTTTTGTGCTCCTCAAATGCTGCTTGGCCTGCTGTGTTCATCCAGCCTCACATTTTATTATCTTGGAATTCTCCAGCATCTAGAGTTCCCATTATCTATGATTCAGCTGCTGGTACTGTTCTCAGTTATGTGTGAAACCTTGATGTAGCTCTGCATCTGGTGTGATCCATTTACTATCGATCTGAATCAATGTTCATCCATTGCTTGGTTCCATCTCTGCTCCCCCGATCAACCCTCTGCCATTGTCGAACTTCGTCTCTCTCCAATATTTGGTGTAACTCTCTGAGGTATTTCATTGTTAATCCCATTGACTCTCCGAATGAGATTTTTACTGTTGATCATCCACTGACCATTTGCTGCTGGTAGTTATCCTCCATCAGTAGCTCCCACAATGTTGTTTGGGAAGGATGTCTTTGCCAAGTGATAGTGAAGGAACTTTGATTTCGAGACATGGAGTTGCACAGGATAGAACAGACACTTCGGTACAACTCGTGCATCCCCACCAGATATCCGAAATAAATCTAATCCCATTTGCCAGCATTTGGTCCATATATCTTTAAATCCTTCCTATTCACATACCATGCAGATGCATTTTTAAATGTTTAATTGTAACAGCCTCCACCATTTCCTCTGGCCTTTCATTCCACACAAGCACCATCCTCTGTGTAAAAAAAAAGTAGCTCCTTAGGTCCCATTAAAATCTTGCACAGCTCGCATTAATCTTATGCCCTCTAGTTTTAGACTCTCTCACACTAAGGAAAATACCATGTCTATTGACCCCACGCATACCCTCATGATTTTATAAACCTCCATAAGGTTACTCCTCAGCCTCTGATAGTCCAGGAAAATTAGCCCCAGCCTTTCCATCCTCCCAACTCCTATACTCAATGCACTGACCAATAAAAGCCAGCATACCAGACATCTTCTTCGCTACCCTGTCCACCTGTGACTACACTTTGAAGGAAGTAGGAACCTGTATTCCAAGGTCTCTTTTTTCAGCAACATACCTCAGGACCTTACAATTACTCGTATAAGTCCTATTTGAGTTGCCTTTCCATAATTTAGTACCTCACTTTTATCTAAAATAAATTCCATCTGACACTCCACAGCCTGTCTGATCAAAATTCCATTGTTCTCTGACGTAACCTTATTTGCTATCCACTGCACCTCCGATTTTGATATTAGCTGCAAACGTATTAACCATACCTCCTACTTTCAAATTCTTTTGATTTATATAAACTGTGAAAATCATTGGGCAAAACACCAATTCTTGTGGAACACTGCTGGTCACAAGCCCTCAGTCTGAAAATCAACCATCTACCACCACACTTTTTCTTCCTCCTCCGAGTCAGTTCTGTATACAAATGGCTAGTTCTCTTAATATTTCATGTGATCTAATCTTGCTCACCAGTGTACCTTCCAAAAACTCAATCAGTGCCTAAATTAATGACAATTAATATATAGTGATTAAGCACGTGTCACGTAATGCAGGAGGTTGGTTGGCTGAGCGAATCAATTCCCACACACTGAGCAGGTGAATGGCCTGTAAGTGGTGTGACTACGTCAAACAGTTTTCATCTCTGATGGAAAAATGAATTTCTCCCCACAACTCGCACATTTTCCCCCATTGTTACTGCACTTGTGGTTTATGAGGTCTGATGATTGACTCAGGTCCCAAGCTGTTTGTCAGCAGTCTCATAAAGCAAGTTTTGATCAGTGTCACATAACAAGATATCAGAGAAGTGACAACGTTTTATAGTCACATATGTGGCTTCCAAAGAATATTACAAAGTGCAAATCTGAGGTCAAGTGAAGGAGAGGTTCAGTGAGAAGATTTCACATTTTGTAGCCTTGGAAATTACAGATTAAGGACACAAAATGCAGATCAATTAAAATCAAGAATGCTGAGGAGGTTGAAATTAGAGGGAGCGCAGTTGTGTCAGAGGGCATTCTGTAATTCATTCTCGGGAGGCCAGCATTGCTGGATGTGTTATAATTTAGTGGCCATCCATAACTGTACTTGAGATGGCTGGAGCACATTACAGAGATAGCCTCCTCTCTATCTCTCAAGAGATTTGAACAGAAAGAAGAAAAGTTTATTTTTTTTTCTGTGTGAGCACGGTGTGCTGGGTGAACACAATTTGGTGTGAATACTCATGCAGGAACCAGAGTTTTGGATGACCTCAGGGTAATATCACTTGTTGAATAACCTGTAACTCCTTCCCTCACAGCAATGTCAGAGCTTGTGTGAGAAGATAAAGCTTGGTTTGGAGAATGGGCGGTGGTTAACAATCTTATTCACATAGAGCCAATAGAAGGAACAATAAAACACCGAACTGCTCTTAAGTACACCCATTATTGGAGCAGGAGGAAGTTAGACAATTGCAGAGAGGGGAGTGTGAGAGGAGATTGGGACATGCATTAGGATTGTTCAGTTCAGAGGTAACGCAAGAATGGATGTGAGTTTCAGCAGCAGATCAGCAGAGACAAGGAGCTGTCAGGTGATGTTACTGAGTTGGAAGTTGGCAGACTTGGTGGTGATGAGGATATGTGTTTCAGAACTCATCGTGGGGTGAAATATATCATCAAGGTTATGATGTATTTGGTTTATATTCAGGCAGTTGCCAGGCAGAGGGAATGGAGTCAGTGGCAAAGCAGTGAGTTTGTTTTGGTCTCTGAAGGCGAAGGTGTAGGCATTGCAATTATTTAATTGGAGGAAATTTCTTTCTTTGAGGACTGGATTGTCAGACGAGTCAGGACAATGTGTGACATTGGAGGTGATGGCGGTCACACCCATCTGCTGCCCTGCTCCTTCTAGCTATTGGAGACTGGGCATTTGGAATGTTCATGCCAAAGCTCTGGGCAAGTTGTGGGTTTATAAAACTCTCTTGTTTGTTGTTTGACATCAATGTCACAGGATATTACAAATCAACCATCACACTAATGGTCTGATGGAGTTGCCTAATTTACCACAAATGGAATATGATCAGATTTTAAGCATGGAAGGAGAAAGGTCTGTTTGTAGTTAAAAGAAATTGTACACATGTTGCATGTGTGGGCAAGGCTTCATCCAAGCACTGGACCTCACAAACTACAAATGCAATCACACTGGGGAGAAATTGTGGAAATGTGGGCACTACGGGACAGAATTTATTTCCCCGTCTGGGCCAGAAACTGATTGAGCCATCCAACTAACAGGCCATTCACCTATTCAGTGTATGTGGAGGGATTTACTCAGTCATTTAGCCTACTGCAACACCAGCTAGCTCCCAGGGAAGAGAGACTATTTCAATGCACAGATTCTGCAAATTGCTTTAAAACTTCCAGGGACTTGGCATCTCATCAACTAGCTCGCATTAAAGAGAGGCAGTTTAAGTGTCCAGGCTGTAGAAAATGTTATAAAACCTCTGAGAGCTTGATATCCCTTCAATATGCTCATGCTAATGAGAGAACTTTTAAATGTCCACATTGTGGGATGTGCTAGCAAAGTCCCAGGGACCTGATATCCTATCAACTTGTTCACTCTGAGGAGAAACTGTTCAGATGCTCTGTCTGAGGTACTAGTTTCAGGTGATCATCTGATCTCATGGAGCACCAGCAGGTTCTCAGTGGGTAGAGACCATTATTAGTTGCTCCGAGTGTGGGAGGGGACTCACTTGGACATCCAACCTGTTGTAACACCATCACATTCATACTGCGGAGAGATCTTTTACAAGTCCAAACTGCAGGATCTACTACAAAAAATCCTGGGAATTGATTTGTTATCAACACATTCGCACTGAGGAGAGCCCTTTCAATAGATCAGATTTTGGGAAAAACTATCAAAGTTCTGTGGAACTGATATCCCATCAACATGTTCACATGGTGAGACACGATTCAGATGATTTCACTGTGGGACGGGATTCAGGCGTACATCTCCCCTCTCAGTACACCAGTGAGTTCACACTGGGGACAAAGCATTTACCTGCTCCATTTAAGAAAAACAGTGAGCTCACTCATTGCCCCTGCTGAGACAATAGAGAGATCACACTGTGGGACAAACCTTTCACCTCTTCCATCTAGGGAAGGAAATTGCTCACTCACTGACCCTGCCATGGCAGCACAGAGTTCCCACATTTCAGTAGTAATTGGGCTTGGCTGCTCATCACATTCAGGAGTGAAGGCATGGTATTACATTCTGGATATAAGTCAAATAATTCAGCTTTGTGGTTAACATAGTGTAGTAGGTCCTTGTAAGGATATGATGACAGAATACATAGAAGAGCCAGATAGGCTTTGTCAAGGCAGGGTCATGCCAGATACGTCCATTAGGATTCTTTGAGGAGATACTGAACTACTTACACAAAGCGTAGCCAGTGGATGTGCTCTGTTGGGTTTCCAGAAGGCATTTGTCGAGCCATACAGTAAGCTGCTGAAGAAGATATGAGTCCATGGTGTTTGGAGAAAGCTACTGTAATAGGTTCAGTGTTGGCTGACTGGCAGAAGGCAAATAATTGGGATGAAGGGGTTTTTTTCAGAATGGCAGCCGGATGACTAGTGGAGTTCAGCAGGGGCCAGTGTTGGTGCAAAAACTATTCACGTTAGGCATTTATGATCTGGACAAAGGAATTGAGGTCGTTTTTATTAGGATTGCAAATACGATAGTGTTAGGTGGAGGGACAGGTTGTATGGAGGAAGTGGGAAGGCTTCAGAATGGCTTTGACAGCCGAGGAGAGTGGTCAAAGAAGTGGCAGGTGGAATACAGTGTGGGAAAGTGCGAGGTTGTACATTTTGTCGAGAAGACTGAGGCATAGACTATTTTCAGAATGGGGAAAGCCTTCAGAAATCTGAAGTTCAAAGGGAATTGAGAGTTCTAGTTTCGGATTCTCCTTAAGTTAACATGCAGGTTCAGTTGGTGGTTAGGAAGGAAAATGCAACATCGACATTCATTTCATGAGTCCTCGCAAAGGAGTTACTTTTGAAGCTATAAAAGGTTCTGTTCAAACTGCATTTGGTTTATTGAGAGTAGTTTTGGGCTGTGCATATATGGAAAGATGAATTGGTGTTAGAGGGGTCCAGAACAGATTTACAACATTGATTGCAGGCATGAAGTGTTTGTTCCTAAGATGGAGATCAGAAAGGAAACGAGATGGTATGACATAGGCTTGGCAAACAGGTTAAGAATAATCTAGGGAAACTATACGTAAGTTTGGAACAAGCCAACAATGGGAGAGAGAGAGAATTGGGCCGCTTAATTGTGAAATCCTATCGAATCGTATGAGGTAGGATAGATCTTAAATAAATATTTTGCTTCACTTTTTACCGTAGAAAAAGAAATGAAAGCTGGAGAAGGGGGAGCTGATAGGTGGGAATTGGGGGTGGCTGAGTGGGAGGGGGGTGGCTCAAGAGAAGCTGGGTGTAAAGATCGAGGGGAAATGTGAGTGAAGATTGAAGGGAGTTAGGTGTGGGCATCAATGGGAAATGGGATGGGGTTCGTAGGAGCTGGTGGTGTGAGGGTGGGAGCTAAGGATAATGATTGGGTTGGGTTGGAGGTGAGGTAATGGAAGATTGTGCTTGTTGGGTATCTATTCCTTTTAAAAACTCCGTGTAAGTGCTCCTGTTCTGCTTTGCACAATTCCAGGTTGCTGCAGTGTATTGTGGTTCATTTTAATCATGTCTTGATGCAACTTCGTTTATGGGTGCTGGGGTGGATGCTGGTGTAAGTAAGTATCTGGTCCGTATGTATGATCTTCCTGTATACACTGGTCTGGAGTTCCCCATTGTTCTTACATTCGCCCATTATGTCTAGGAAGGGTAGTCAGTTATTGTTCTCTGCTTCTTTTGTGAATTTTATTCTGGTGAGGATATCCAAAAAAACACAATACACCATTACCTCCATGACAGACCACAACAAGCAGAATCAACATGGCCAGACAGACTCGTCACCCTACCGAAAATCCGAGACATATCAGAGATGACCACAAAGTTATCAGGGTAGTCCACAAACCAACATGCACCCTGTGACAGCTACTGACAAACTTAAAGGATCTCATACCCACAAGTAATTAAACTAACATAATGTAGAAAATACCATGCAAGGACTATGGGAAACATTACATTGGCCAAAATGGAAGAAAACGGATGATAAGGATACATAAATACCCAACTTGCCACCATGAGACACGACGAATTCGCAATGGTCTCACTACACACAGACATAGAAGGTCACAAATTCGACCAGGACAACACATCCATAATGGCACAAACCAAAGAAAGACATGCCAGGGAATTCCTAGAGGTCTGGAATTCCAACCGGAACTCCATAAACAAACACATTGAACTTGACTTGATATACAAACAACTGAAAAACAAAACTGGAAGTGATGCCAAGCACCCGAGAAAACTAAGGCATATAAATACCAAGCAGGACAGAATGTCAACGATTCACCGGAGGCGCACTGATGGCGTTACCTGGTAGACTGATGAAATGGCTGCAATCAATCACAGCAGCTCAATGATCAAGTCTATAACCTCATTTAAAGCTTTGTTTATGAGTAGTACAGGCAGCTCACAGTAAGTAAGGATGTGCAAATTAAAGGCTATAATAAAGTCTTAAACAACAGCACATTTACATTGCACAGAGTGTGCACTCAGCAAGATCAACATTGGCAAGCTCAGCAATATTCGAGGTTAGAAATTCCATTTATCAGTCCAATAATGGCAGGAAAAGAAAGAAAAGCTGCTCCTAAAACCTGCTGGTGTGTGTGTTCAAGCTTCTGTACCTTTGACCTGACAGAAGAGGTTGTCGGAGATCATTACCAGGGTGCAATGTTGACAGCGTTTCCACAGCACCAAGCTGTGTATATGGAACAAATGGATGGAAGGTTGCCTCCGTGATGGCCTGCGCTGTGCACTCAACCTTCTGCAGTTTATAACGGTCCTGAGCAGGGTAATTGCCATTCCAGGCCGTTATGCACCCAGGTAGTATACTCTCAGTGGTGTATCATTTGAAGTTTGTTTGATACAGTTTTCTGTCCTCACTGGTTGCAGGCTGTAGGCCAGAAAGCTGAAGATGCAATTACAGAAGTTGCAGTAGATAACAAGGTCATGACTTTTGATATCAGTCTGAAAAGGATAATGGTGTTGAATATGTGATAATGTGAACTGCAGATGCTGGAGAAGCCAAGATGACAAAGTGTGGAGCTGGATGAACACAGCAGGGCTAGCTGCATCTCAGAAGTACAAAAGCTGACTTTTTGGGCCGAGACACTTCATCAGAGAGCTCTCTGATGAAGGGTCTAGGCCTGAAACATCAGCTTCTGTGCTCCTGAGATGCTGTTTGGACTGCTGTGTTCATCCAGCTCCACACTTTTTTCTCATGGTGTTGAATATGGAGCTGTAGTAGCTGAGCAGGAGTCGGATATGTCTTTGCTGTCCAGATGTTTCAGGGATGAGTGTAGCACTAATGAGATGGAGTCCACTGTCGATCTGTTTCTCCAGTAGGCAAACTGATTGGATCGAGGCAGGCTGGGAGACGGGGTTTGATGTGGAAGATGACCAGCCAGCCTCAAAGCACTTCATGAATATTGAGATAAGAGCCACAGAGCTAGTAGTCATTAAGGCATGTTGTGTGTGCTTGCTTTGGTACTGAGGTGATGTTGGTCATCTTGAAGCAGGTAGGGGACTTTGAATTGCAGGAGGGCGAGGTGGCAGATGTTGATGAATATGTCCCACCAGTTTGTCCACATTTGATCTGAGTGCTCAGTGGCCGACACTATCTGGGCTCATCACTATCCTTGAGTTATGTCCCACGAAGACTGATATGATGTCTGCAGTGGTGACAATGGGCAAGATGGGCCCAGGGTTATCAGGGTAGGCATCAGTAACCAATTAGAGACAATTACATCGTCATTCCTTACAGGCATTCTCCTCCTCCCCAGCCCCCATCTCCCTTGATCACCATCAACACATGGCGATATTGGTCAGAGTGCAAATCAAACAATGATACTTGGATAAACAGGTGATGTTCCGAAAGTGGGAGGCTGCCGAAAGATTTGTACAGGCTACAACAGTGGGTAAACAAATAGAAGATATTTGTTGTGAATAGAAGTTGTGGGTCTGGGCACTCAGGAGAGGGGACTATGAAAGTTACTAATTGTCATAAAGACCCAAAAGGTGCAAAAATGTCCTTGTGGGAGGCAACCTGCCACCCAGTCTGGTCTTAAATACTGTGCTGTCAATGGACTGGCGCGGATTGAGGGGTTGGGAAAAGAAAGAAGTTTGAAAGGAGGAGATGTTGAATCAGGGGGATCTGATCAACTAACAGGTAAACCATAACTTTAACAAAGCCTCCACTAACAGCCTCTTCCACCACAATGAAGGACAAGGCTTATGTGACCATCGCCACCTCGAAGCTCCTTCTAAGGCACACACTGCCCAGACACCCAGTCCTGGATGAATAGAAGTTTCCCCAAATTTATTCTAGAACCTGAGAATATATTCTATGCAGGAGAGATGTTAGGAATCACTTCTATACAAAACCAGTGGTAAAAGCTTTGTTCCAAGAATGGCTGTTGATGCCCAAACACTCAATTGTTAGTTTTCAATCTGAAGTAGATAAACTTTTGTTTAGCAAAGGTACTCAGTGATATGGACAAAAGGTAGTTAATAGAGTTAGGCCTTGTAACCTTCTGATTGAATGACCCTTAAAACACTCCTGATCCTGCTTCCACTTTCAACCTCCCTGTAATCCTGAGCTCATCCAACACTCCACTGTCCATGTACTTACATGCACTGAGTGTTGTTCTCCTCATCCTGAGCTCACTGAGCTGAAGAGTTTGCAGTTGAGTAAAAGTAACATTTTAAAAATAATTCTGTTCTTTGTTTGCTAATCCCTCCATGATAGTGATCATTCCCAACTCTAATCTCTGCCGGCCCCACAATCCCTCCAGATATCTACCTGATTCACCTGATGCCAACCTCTTCAGTGTGGCCAATTACTCCCCCCACCAATAATGGACTATATTTCAGTATTTTGTTTTTGTAAAATCAAATTAAGAAGTAATTAAAATAGCGATGCTGGTCCAGGCAATGTGTTGTAACTGCATTACGTGGGCGGCAGTGGACCCCATTGTGGTTCACAGTGACACCGTTCACGGCAAGTGTAGGTTACTTGAGGAAATCTGCCTCAGATTGTTGAGCTGGAGACTGAGCTCCGAACACTGCCACACATCAGAGATGGGGAAGAGTTACCTGGATGCTGTGTTTCAGGAGGCAGCCAAACGCTTCAGGTTAATTACCTCAAATACAGTCAGTTTTCAGGAACAAAAAAGGTGTGGCCATGCTTGAGGTAACTCGATGTGGAGCTGGAGGAACAGATTTTCTGAAGAAGTGTGCCGACCTGAATTGTCAGCTTTCCTGCTCTTCTGATGCTGCCTGGCATGCTGTGTTCATCCAGCTCCACGCTGTGTTATTTCTGACTCTAGCATCGACAGTTTTTACTATCTGTGACCATGAGTGAGGTAGGTAGAGGAAAGCAAAGGGAGTGCTGTTGGAGCCTCAGACCTTTAACTTGTTAACAAGTTTGAGATTCCTGTTCCCTGTCTGGATGAGAGTGAGAGCTGTAGAGAGGATGAGCAAACTGGCCACAGCACTGTATTAGAGGGGTTCGTTCAAGAGGTCGAGGGGGAATAAAAGAAGTGCAGTTGTAATCGGGGTTAGAATTGTCCAGGAAATAGACACTCTGTTGCCAGAAACGGGAGTCCCAAAGGCTGTGTTGCCCACTTGGTGCCTGTGTTCAGGATATCTCATCTAGGTTGCAGGGGAACCTGAAGTGAGAGATGAACAGTCGCGTTAGATAGAAAAGTGGAACACGATTCTGCTGAAGTAATATGAGCAGCTTGGGCCTAAATTAAAGAGTACAAGCAATAAGGTGGTAATCTCTGGATTAATACCTGATCCATAAGTAATATAGGAGTAATAATTGCATTGACCATTTTCAAAATGGGGAAAGGCTTCAGAAATCTGAAGTGCGAAGGGACTTGCGACCCCTAATTCAGGAATTATCTTAAGGTTAACATTCAGGGGTCGGTTGGCAGTGCGGAAATCAAATGCCATTTTAACATTTATTTCAAGTGGACTAGAATACAGAGCAGCGATGTATTACTGAGGCTGTATCAGCTCTGGACAGACAGCGTTTTGAATATTGTGAACGGTGTGGGCCCTAAATCTAAGGAAGTGCGTGCTGGCATTGGAGGGGGCCCACTGTACGTTTACAAGAATGATCCCAGAACGAAGGGCTTATCATAAAAATATCGGCGAGGACTCAGCCTATATTGGAAGTACTTTAGAAGTATGAAGCATTTATAGGAAGGATAGAAATGGAGGCAGAAGAGTAGGAGGAGAAACACTTTTCCATTGAAGGAAAACATGGCTGTTTTAACTGAAGAAAATATTCCTTAATAAAATTATCCAATGTATATAGGATAATAAAGTGTGAAGCTGGATGAACACAGCAGGCCAAGCAGGATCTCAGGAGAACAAAAGCTGTCGTTTTGGGCCTAGACCCTTCATCAGAGAGGGGGATGGGGAGAGGGTTCTGGAATAAATAGGGAGAGAAGGGAAGGCGGACCGAAGATGGAGAGAAAAGAAGATAAGTGGAGAGGAGAGTATAGGTGGGGACGCAGGGAAAGGATAGGTCAGTCCAGGGAAGATGGACAGGTCAAGGAGGTGGGATGAGATTTGTGGGTCGGAAATGGAGGTGTGGCTTGGGGTGGGAGGAAGGGATGGGAGAGAGGAAGAACAGGTTAGGGAGGCAGAGACAGGCTGGGCTGATTTTGGGATGCAGTGGGGGGAGGGGAAGGGCTGTGCTGGTTTTGGGATGCGGTGAGGGTAGGGGAGATTTTGAAGCTGGTGAAGTCCACATTGATTCCATTGGGCTGCAGGGTTCCCAAGCAGAATATGATCTGCTGTTCCTGCAACCTTCGGGTGGCATCATTGTGGCACTGCAGGAGGCCCATGATGGACAAGTCATCTACAGAATGGGAGGGGGGAGTTGAAATGGTTCGCGACTGGGAGGTGCAGTTGTTTGTTGCAAACCGAGCGGAGGTGTTCTGCAAAGCGGTCCCCAAGCCTCCGCTTGGTTTTCCCAATGTAGACGAAGCCACACTGGGTGCAATGGATACAGTATACCACGTTGGCAGATGTGCAGGTGAACCTCTGCTTAACATGGAAAGTCATCTTGGGTCCAGGGATAGGGGTGAGGGAGGAGGTTTGGGGGCAGGTGTAGCATTTCCTGCAGTTGCAGTGGAAGGTGCCGGGTGTGGTGGGGTTGGAGGGCAGTGTGGAGCGAATAAGGGAGTCACGGAGAGAGTCTCTCCGGAAAGCAGACAAGGGTGAGAATGGAAAAATGTCTTGGGTGGTGGGGTCGGATTGTAGATGGCGGAAGTGTCGGAGGATGATGCGTTGTATCCGGAGGTTGGTGGTGTGGTTTGTGAGAACGAGGGGGATCCTCTGTGGGCCGTTGTGGCGGGGGCGGGCTGTGAGGGATGTGTTGCGGGAAATGCGGGAGACGCGGTCAAGGGCGTTCTTGACCACTGTGGGGGAAAAGTTGCGGTCCTTGAAGAACTTGTACCCGGTGTGGCTTCATCTACATTAGGGAAACCAAGCGGAGGCTTGGGGACCGCTTTGCAGAACACCTCCGCTCAGTTCGCAAAAAACAACTGCACCTCCCAGTCGCAAACCATTTCCACTCCCCCTCCCATTCTTTAGATGACATGTCCATCATGGGCCTCCTGCAGTGCCACAATGATGCCACCCAAAGGTTGCAGGAACAGCAACTCATATTCCGCTTGGTAACCCTGCAGCCCAATGGTTTCAATGTGGACTTCACCAGCTTCAAAATCTCCCCTACCCCCACCGCATCCCAAAACCAGCCCAGCCCTTCCCCTCCCCCCACTGCACCACACAACCAGCCCAGCTCTTTCCCTCCACCCACTGCATCCCAATACCAGCCCAGCCTGTCTCTGCCTCCCTAACCTGTCCTTCCTCTCACCCATCCCTTCCTCCCACCCCAAGCCGCACCTCTTTTTCCTCCCTACTAACATCATCCCACCTCCTTGACCTGTCCGTCATCCCTGGACTGACCTATCCCCTCCCTACCTCCCCACCTATACTCTCCTCTCCACCAATCTTCTTTTCTCTCCATCTTCAGTCCACCTCCCCCTCTCTCCCTATTTATTCCAGAACCCTCACGACATCCCCCTCTCTGAAGGGTCTAGGCCTGATACGTCAGCTTTTGTGCTCGTGAGATGCTGCTTGGCCTGCTGTGTTCATCCAGCTTCACACTCTATTATCTTGGATTCTCCAGCATCTGCAGTTCCCATTATCACTGATCCAATGTATATATGCGCAGTGGAACTAGAAATACAAACAAATGATTGCTCACCTTGATGGGATTGCCCTATAGGCCCCCCAACAGTTGGGGAAATAGAGGAACAAATATTTCGAGAAATCTGATATACGGAAGACTAATAAGTAATTTGTGATGGTAGATGATTTTAATTTTCCAAACCTTGACTGACACTACCAATATGTTAAATGTCTGGATAGTGAAGAATTTGTTAAGTATGTTTAGAAAATCTTTTTGGACTGGGGTCCTGTCACAAGGGGTGTTCCTCAGGGATCAGTTTTGGGATCTCGTTTATATGTCATTTAATGAAATGATTTGGATGAAAATATAGGAGGCATGGCTATTAAGTTGTGGACGACACCACAGTTTGGTGGCATTGTCGACAGTGAAGAGGGTTTTTTACACTTACGAAGGCATCTTAATCAGTTGGGTAAATGAGCTCATGGAGTTCAATCCGGGTAAATGCGAGGTATTGCATTTTGGTACAAGAAACAAGGGTCAGGTTTATACAGTTAATGGTAGGACCTTCGATCATGATGGCGAATACAGGCACCTGGGTTGCAGGTCCATAGTTCTTTGAAGTTGCATCACATGTCGACAGGACGGTTAAGAATACATTTGGCACACTAGCTTTCATTGCTCAGTCCTCTGAATATCAGTTAGGATATTATGTTGGCCGCACAGTGGCTCAGCGGTTAGCCTCACAGTGCTAGGGGCCTGGATTCAGTTCGAGCCTCAGGCAGACTGTGTGGATTTTGCACGTTCTCCCCAAGTCTTCATGGGTTTCCTCCGGGTACTCTGGATTCCTCCCATGGTACAAAGGTGTGCAGGTTAGGTGGATTGACCATGCTAAATTGCCCATCGTGTTCATGGATGTTTAATTTTGGTGGGTTATCGGGGAATGTGTCTGTGTGTGTTGTTCTGAGGATCAGTGTAGACTTGCTGGGCTGAAGGGCCTGTTTCTGCAATGTAGGGATTTGATTCGATTCTATTCATTCTAAATGTTGAGGTTGGACAGGTCAATTGGGATACCTCTTCTGGATTACTGTGTCAAATTCTGGTTACCCAGGTACAGGAAGGATATTTTTAAGCTGTAGAGGGTTCGGAAGAGAGAGACCAGGATGTTGCTGGGTTTGAACCTTTTGAGTATCAGTATATGCGCGCTTTCGTGAAAGGCAGGTCATACTTGAAAAATCTGCTGGAGTTCATTGAGGATGTAAACAGGAAGCTAAATATTGAGGATCCAGTGGATGTGGTATATTTGGGCTTCAAGAATGCACTTAAGAAGGTGCCATGTAAAGGACTCGTCCAGAAACTTAGATCTGATTGGGCTGAAAATACCATATTGAATTGGATCGATGATAGGCTAACTTAGAGAAAAACAATGTCAGGGGATCTTCTCTGCACTGTGAACTGAAACTGGTGATGTGCTGCAGGTTTCAGTTCTTGGACCTTAACAATTTATTCAAATGATCTGGAAACTGAGACAGAATTAAATATGGTAAAATTCACGTATGGCATTAAAACAAGTGATAATGTGGGCTATGATGAGGAGGTGCAGAGTTTTCAGATAAATATTGATCGGCTAGGAGAATGAACCAGAATTTGGCAGCTTCAATTTAATGTGGATTCGTGCGAGGTGTTCTCTTTTGGACGGAAAATGAAGGGTAAATTATTATTTAAGTGGAAGCAGAATCAAGTGCGTCAATGGTGAAGGGCATAGATGTCTTTTTGTATGAATCTCAAAGTAGGTATTCAGGTGCAGCATACAATAAGATAGGCAAATTAAACGCTGTCATTTATTGCAAAAGAAATGTATTATAAAAGGAAAGTTGGGCTATTAAATTATGTAAGGCTTTGGTGAGAACAGTCCTGGAGCATCGTGTCCTGTTTTGGTCTCCTCAGTTGAGGAAGGAGGTTGTGGCCACTGGAATCTTTTCAGAAGACAATTAGCAGTTTGATTTCAGGAATGAAAGAGTCGTCAATTGTGCAGAGGTTGAGTAGCTTGGGCTTGTATTCGCTGGAGCACAAAGGAATGAGAGAGGATCTGATTGAGGTATATGGAATGCTGAAGGGCATTGATAAGGTGGATGTTGACAACATGTCGTCTTGTGGGAATGCCTTGAACAAGTTGTCATATATAGAGAATGAGAAGAGGTAGGTTAAAAACTGATGTGAATCTAAAGTGCTTCTGTGAGGGTTATGAATCTGTGGAACTTACTGCCACAGAGTGCAGTGGAGGCAGAACACAGAGTGCGGTGGAGGCAGAACCAATCAACAGATTCAAGGAAGAAGGAAACATGTTTCTCATGAAAAGTGGGATAAAGGGCTATGTGGAGCAGTTTGGAAAGTTGAGTTGAGATTAGGTAAGGCTAGCTATGATCAAAGTAAGTATCACAATGGACTCCAAGGGCTGAATTGCCTACTCCTGCTCTTACTTCCTGTGTTCCTTTGTTGTTCCATTTGTAGTTCTTTGGCTTTTATTCCCCAGTGATGGTTAGGGCGGTTTGTGTAAAGGGCTTCAATTGAGGGACATGCAGGCTTGCTTGGTGTATGGTGAACAAGAGAGTAATGTGGAGATAAGAGTGCAATCAGATGTTGTTGATTGGAACAGCAGACCTGTAAACCAGACGGCCTATTCCTGTTCCTAATTCCTGATATTTAATTGCCTGGAGTAAACAAAATCAAAATGTGTACAGTTTGACAGGCAGTCCTTATTTAACATGTCAATTTCATAATAAAAGCACAAATGACCATTTACATCAGAAGCAAAGAGAGTTGACCGTTCTTCTGAGATTTAAAGAATATTTTCTGCGAATGCATTCAGGGAAATGGCTGATTGGACAGCAAAACACGTTAGCATTGTCGACAACTGACAGTTTGGACATGAGGTAAAAATATTATATTGTCAATTCCATAGGAATTTTGTTTGTTTATTCATTCAAAGGATGAGGGCGTCACTGGGAAGGGCAGGATTGCCCATCCTGAATTCCCAAGAGAACAGTTAAGCGTCAACCTCATTGCTGTGGGTATGGAGTCACATGTAGGCCCAGACCAAGTAAGAATAACAGTTTCCTTCCCGAAATTATGTTAGTGAATCAGCTGGATTTTTACGACAATCAGCAATGGATTTGTGGTCATCATTAGGCTCGTAATTCCAGATATTTTTTGAAGTCAAATTCGACCATTAATTATTGTGGGATTCTAACACAGGGCCCCAGAACATTACCTGGGTATTTGGATTTTCAGTCCAGTGATAATACCACAACTTAAATATTTGGCAAAATATTCTGACTGTATTATGGAAGAATATAAACATTGAAAATGTGACAAAGGAAAAATACGAAGAAGACACAAATCAATAAAGAGGACTAGATGTGTCAAGTGAACAGAAAATTATTGCTGTATGCAGCATAGTGGGAAAAACATGTGTCCGTGTTCGAACACTTTTAAGGTGTGAATGGAAAAGCATGTATTATTACAACGGAGGGATTGCTAAACTGAGGTATAGAGGAACCAGGAACATGTGTTAGAAAAAAAATACGCACACATCAAATTTTTCAGGAGTCAATCTAAATGTTAAAACTTTCTGAAACAAAATGCATTCAGAAGCAGGGTAGATTTTTGACAGTTTTACTGGATAATGGCGACACTGCTTTGCGAGAGCTGTGGGCATAATGACATGACAAGCTATTCTGAGATGTTTCACTGAACTGATTCCTGTGAGAAGTGTTTATCTTAGGAGGAAATTTTGACCAGGCTCGCCCTGGATCTATTGGACTTCCAGTGACTGACACCTGATCATGTTTAATCCCAGAATATTCCACCAGTCTTTTCAGGTTGAATGCTGAAACATGATTTCACTTTTTGCAAGAGATTACCACTCATTGATGGACTGTAAAACTGAAGAACATCCCAGTTTAAACAAAAATTGTGACATTTTAACCCTTTCAAAGGATTATGTATTTGAGAAACTTTTTTTTTCCAGAAAGAGATGGTGGATAAGTCATTGAATATTCTTGAGGCAGAGGCAGAAGATTCTTGACTAGGAATGCTGCACTAACAATATAAGGGGTGGAGAGGAATATTATTTGAGCCCACAATCAGATTGTCCAAGATCTCATCGCATGGTGAAATTGGTTTGAGTCGCCCAATCAATTACTCCTGATCCTAGTTTCTACATTTCTATTGTCTTTATATACAGGAAAACAATTTGAGAATTCACATGGCTATGAAGGCTCTCCCTCTCAGAACGATGGACACAGCTTCCAAATGTGACCGTTAAACAGTACTAGGAAAATGCGTGAAAGATCAGAGATGTGAGACAAAGTGAAAATATCATTAAAACAGCTTTATAAATTAGATTGGGCCAAATAGATGTCTTTAATAGAGCAGTTAATTTCACTGGTTTTCCTGTGAGATGAGTTTCGTTAGCAAGCCGAGGATTCATTGCCTCAATTTTGTTTCGATTCAGAATATGGTTTTAAGCCACATAGTGCTGGGCCACTAACAAATAAGTTTCACGGAGAGGTACAGAATCATGATCAAGTTACAATGGAGGGACAATGATGTCGATCCAATTCAGGATGCTGTGTGGCCTTGGAGATTGTAATCCTCACCACTGGATGCTCACAAGCTTTGGGAATTGTGATATTGTGTTTTATGTTTTCAAAATTAAGGTCAGAGTACTACTCAGCATACAAAAAGGCCCTCGAGCACAACATGGCTATTCCAGTCAAAAGCCAGCAAATTACATTCATCTCACTTACCTCAAGGTCTGTAACCCACTATGCCCTGGCATTTTGAGCGCTCCTGCAGCTGCTTCTTAAATGCTGTGTTATATTGTATTATCTGTTCCCTGAGCTGTTGATTGGCCTTTTCTTTCAATATATGCATGAACTGAGTTTTTGAAAATATACCCCACAACTTCAAAGTCATCAATTAGTTCATTAGATCAATAAAAACATCAACAAAATTCAATAATTTATTACAAAATCAGACTTAATTTTAATTCATTTGAGATTTTAATGTTGCTCGACCAGCATTAATTGCTTTTGAAAATTTCCAGCCAAATGTTCCACCAAAATTGGAAATGTAATTGAAACTGAAGAATGTTCCTTCAGAGTACAATGGGATCTTGATCACCTGGGCCAATGAGCCAAGGAGTGCCAGACAGAGTTCAACAAATGTGAGTTTTTTGGGTCAGCATGGTGGCTCACTGGTTAGCACTGCTGCCTCACAGCACCAGGGACCCAGATTCAGCTCTACCTTTGGGCGACTGTCAGTGTGGAGCTAACACATTCTCCACCCGTTTGCGTGGGCTTCCTCTGGGTGCTCTGGTTTCCTCCTACAGGCCAAAAAAGTGCATGGGAGGTTGATTGGCCATGGAAAATCGCCCATAGTGTCCAGGGATGTTTTGGGTAGGTGGGTTAGACGTGGGAAATGCAGGAGTAGGAGAATGGTTCTTGGTGGGGTGCTCTGCCGAGTGATGATGTGGACTTGTTGGGCCGAATGGCCTGTTTCCACACTATAGGTTTTCTGTGATCTGCTCTTTTACATTGCTGGATCAGTTGAATTTCTGATGTACAGTTACACACAGGATTTTTGCCATTGGCATTTATTGATCTCACCAAATATCAAAAGAGGGCTTTTGCATTACCCCCTGTTGTATGTAATTCCTGCCCAGCAGCATTCGACAACTATTCTTGTTACCCAGTGATTAGCTGAATGGTGTCCACATATTTTGGAATAAGGACAGAGACTGCTGCAGGAACTGAGGATTGTAAAACGGTGCTGAGGAATCAGTTGTGTGGCTGGTGTTTTCCTCCCCTGTCAATATGCTCTGTTAGTTTGTGAGCATTCACAATCCTGACCCAAACAGAAACATTGTCTTTGGAAACAGATCATGAAAACAGTCAACAAGTTCATTCGGACTGGACGGAAGTGAGAGTTAACAATTGGCAAGGAAACATGTATATTCTCAAAGTGTCCACGTGGCAAGAAGGAGCCGATTCTTCTTTTCAGAAATGACACCCTGACAGCGAAAAATATTTATTAAAATGAAGGAAAAGCTGCACCCACGTTATTGGTTTCGTTAAAATGATAGTGGCAAACAGCTGGACTAATCTTGCACTGATCATTTGAAAAACGCTGGATGTTTTCAGGTATAGTAGGCTATAGAGTAAGTGCTGATACTCCACGAGATTATTCTGATTTGTTAAATAAACACTTACTGAGCAAAGTTGATGGAACAAAAATAAAACAATTTCTGTTGACTAGGACTTCGGAATATATCCGAGATTTCATGGCTGCTACCTCATATAATGATACAATTGAGAAAAGCCCCCTCGAATCTGCACCACCAGGTGCTGATCCAAGTGCTTTTTAAAGTTTGTGATGTTACCTGCCTTAACCACCCTCCTCAGCAATGCACGCCAGACACGTACCACTTTCTGGATTCGGCACGAATTGCCTAAATCCTTTCTCAACCAATTACCTTTCACTTTAAAAGTGTGTTTCCTTGTTCTTGACCTTTCTTGGAAGGTGAACAGCTGCTGTCTGTTCACCCTGTCCATACCTCTCATGCTCTTACAAACCTTGATCAGGCTTTCACCTCAACTTTCTCTGTTCCAAAGATAAATATGAACAAATCTAGCCCCTGTTCACCATTTGAGTATTTTCTTTCCTTGTTGCTTCTGAAGTGCACCAACTCACATTTATCAGTGTTACATTTCATCAGATACAGACGCGGTCATCTGAACAAGCTGTTTGTATTGTCCTGTAGCCTAACACTTTCCTCCGCATTGTGAACCACATGGCTAATGCACAGAATTGTCTACCAGATTCTGCCCCCACAACGCCACTCCCTCACCATCTCCCACATTCTCATTATCATCATTTATGAATATAACAAACAACCTTGATTTTCTTCCTGTTTTCAGATGTTATTTGTAGAGGAAGAATTGAAATTTCCAGACTTTTGTTTCTTTTATTTTGGTGAATTCACAGTGTGATGCAGTCCAGATCTTGTATGAGGGAATCACAAATAGTATTTTGGACATGGAACTGAATTCTCCTTTTCCATTCTGCCACTCTCAATGCTTTATTCATTAAGCTTTAACATCATTACTGGTGGGCTAAGTTTTGGTGTCTTGTACTGAAACATTTATATTTTCTCTGGGCGTTGCTCATGTTCTTCATAACATTCCTGCAATAGCCAGACCTGAGAGAATTTTTTCATCTGCAGGTTGGACAGAGCCTCATTCATTAATTTTGTTTGCCAGAGATAGAGTGATGAGCATAAAATACAATTAAATTCTTCATTATGGACAGACGGTGGGAGAGCAAACTATATTCTCATGTTTGCCTTGAAAAAAAAAGTTAAGACAATGCACAAGGGGAGAAAACAATTTCATCTGCATTTGATGGAAATGCAGAAATGCAGAGTGAGTGCAAAATCTGAATGAGAACCAAATGTTAGAAAAGAAACATCAGAAATATTTTCTTAATTTTCAGTGGAAACCAGATACTGTTTTTTCTTGACCAGTAATATTTGATTGGCCATCAATCTCTCTTCCAAATACATGTTTTTTTCCCTACTGCTCACACTTCATTGGCTACTCCTCCTCCTCCTTCTTCCCGACACTTCTGCTTCCCTTGCACTGACCCTCGTGCTGCTACATACCCTTCCACTGAACATCTCCCTTCACTGCCCTCTTCTACCAACCCCATTGTCTACCCCACAACTTCCCCTGTTTCTCCCGATTTCCCCATCCCTCTCTCTCTCTCTCTCTCTCCCTGTCTTCCAACAGGGATGATGGAAGCTGCTGATTCCTTTGTTGCTGTTGGTCATCAGTGAATGATGTGGTTGAAATGATCAATGTTGAATAGGCGAAGGCAGTAGTGTATGCTTTCCATTGTCTGATACACTGGAAATGGGATCATTTTTCTTCCCCATGGTACAGATGAATCTTCATTCCGTTCCTCTGACAGGGCACTTAACTAAACAGCCTGTTCATGAATAGGACAAATGTCTCCTGACAGAATCAAGAGCCCATGACTGAAATTTCTACGGAATATTTTGAGGACGGTAGTGTTCTGTACTTTCACTTTTTATTGCTTCAGCTGATGTTCCAAAGTAACTTGAAGTATGATCAGAGGAATTTCCCATGCCACCAGTCGCACTTGACTCATGGCAGCATCAAGGACCCTGAGCAAAAATGTGATTAAAGGGAATTGAAGAGAATCCTGCACTTGTAATGTCCTCTACTGAGCAATGGGAAACCCCATCTCTGCAAGTTATCATTCAAGTCACATATGATCCTGGACAGAGAATAAATTGTTGTTGCTTCACTATAATAAGAGTAAATATTCTTGGAATCCACTTAGAAACAGCTCTGTGCACACATCTGCACCACTTGGACTGGAAGAGTTTTAGGAAAACATCTCTATGTCAGTTTCACAAAAGCTGTTGGTGATAACAAATAAACTCAGCCTTTGCTAGTGTCTTCCAGAACCAAAGGATGAATGTGTCCTATCAAAAATACCAAGATAATTTATATTTCCACAGCTTACTGTAAAGTCTCGGAAAGGTAAAACTTTGCTAGATGAGTGTAACTGCAGCGACATCAGTAGACGACATGACATTAAGGTAATTTTCCCCATCATTTTCAGTTTATTTCAGAAGCGTGATCGTGTGATGTCAGTGTCACTGAGTTCAAACTTTTCATGGCAATTTATCTCCAAGCAACACACCATTGATATTAGGGATCTTTAATGCAAAAAAAAATCAATGTTTCATTTAATGAGCATTACCAAATATTCGAGAGCCGACTCAAACGAGAACTTTATTGGTCTGGTTCAGATCAGGCAAATTGTGTACAAAAAAAAAGAGAAATGTTTGAATTTATTTTAAAAAATCAAGTCTAGAAGCATCTGAGCAGAGAGAAGGAGAATTAAATTTCTGCGAAAAATATGACATTTTTAGATCAAGTTCATATCAGATTCAATATGTTAATTCTAAATCTGCCTCTCAATGTTGCTTCATCTACTACGTTTCTCCACCAATTTTAGTTAGTATTTCAGATTTCCATTTCTAACATTTTGCTTTTCTTATTGGGTCCTGATGTTGAAATTGGTTACATTTGGGACAATATAGTCCATTGCTGTTTCCATCGGAGCTGTTGTGATGGTTACACCTGTATTACGCTGAAATTTGTTTCCTCTTTACATTAAAAAAAAAGTGTTTTGCTAACATCCTGCCAAATGGATGAGTATCAGAAAATTGACTTTGATTGAAAAGACATTTTTGAGGCAGCTGAGCTTCACGAGACAACAGAAATAGATTATTCATAACAGCAAAGCCTGCGTCCTTCACTGACAAAGCTTGTCCCCTCTGGGACTGAAAACTTTTCACACATATCTCAGAATAATTAAAGCAAAGGTGGTGATCACTCAGCATATCATCTCTGTACCAGCTGGGGCTGAGTTATATCCCTACTATTATTTTCCTTTAATCTCCCCATACCCCCAAACATTTTGAAATCTTTTTAAATTCTGAATGGCATATGTAGATCGGAACAATCTTATCCATCTGCATAACCAATGATTAAATTGTGTATACACAAATATATACTTAAATGATTGTGTTGCACTCACATTGTTGTTTGGAATTCCATCTCCCAAATATAACCCGTTTCCTTACTTTATATGACATTTCACCCTGTCTGCCAGAATCAGTGTTGATCGAGTACTGGTGGCGTTGGGATATCGCTGTACTCCCCTCCAGTCTCCACAGCCACTGCCCCCATTCTGCTCTATCCCACATCCAATCTCACACTCATGTCCCTGACTCAGTAACCCATGGCCTTCAATAAACAACATCATTTTACACGCCACGTTTAGCTTTAAACTGAACCAAGAAATGCAAAATTACTGCTTTAAAGCTCAAAAACTGCAATGAAGAATATTACAAGTTGAAAACGCAAAGTTGCTTTATTACGGCAGTGAGAGGAACATCCAGACAAATCCACACTTCCTCTCGAAGTCAGGGCAGTGATGCTCAGCGACAATCTTTTGGTTGTGCAGGAGTGATCAGCAGAGTAACAAAATTTTGATTGTTTGTTTTTTGGAGGGGAGTGTTGATGCAGGTGGTTACAGCATTGTACATGAACAATACAGCAGAACCATTTGGCCTGCAAAAAGAAAACAACCATTGTTTTTCCTCATCAAAGACTTTGTTCGAGGAATTGGCAATGGGATACAAGACTGGGAGCCATCGATTTTAACACGCAATCCAGTCCAGATATTATTGTGAACTGAAGGTAAATATATTGAACGGGGTTAACTGGGACTGTTTGTTCAGTGACTGTGATTGATGTCAGTCTCCATGGACATATCTGTGTCACAGGAGGCTTTCCCTCTCCTATTACTAAGGGGTGCCGTTCAATGTCTTATCCCATAGTATAAGTGGGAGGATCAGAGACAGCACTAACAGGGATCAGCAGCTGCAGAGTGAGGGGGCGGAGAGGTCAGCATCTGAGAACAATAGACTGGAATGTTACAACAATGGACAGGAGTTTATCCCTTGGTTTTATCTATCTTGGTTGGTCATCATTACCATATTGGATAGAAGGTGTACTGATGATTGTTCAGGCTGGTTACTATCCCATTCTTGCTATTGTTGGTATTCCTGGTAAGTCTCTCTATCTCTTTCCATTTAATAATTCCTTAAATCATATTCAAATCCGTTTCTATTTCTGTTACTTATATTTGGCAAAGGCGAAACTATTACCTTCAGTTTCAATTAAAACGTCCCATCGCTGTCCATGAATTTCAGAATTGTCCCTCACAAACATCGGAGAACAAGACTATATGCAACATTGAGAGCCTTTGTTTTGATTTGTATCTCGTTACTAGTTCCATCACCAAACCTGTCCAATACCATCTCCGTAATCTCCCCACTGTCAACCTGTGCGTTTGTGCTGTTGCTGAATAAACCATTATCTATGCCGTAGTAAAATTCAGACTTTATGGTTCCAGCTGTCTTCTGGCCAGTCTTCGAGTTACGTATATTTTGATCACACCCTTGTCCTTTCCTCTGAAGTAACTTCACGACAGAGACATCATGTTAGAGCAGATAAGTCGCTAGGCAGGTAATTCAGAGGCACTGTTTATTACACTAAATATACTGTTTCAATTCCCACCACAGCCTGTTGAAGACCTTAAATTGTTATGATAAGAATTGTACTAATAGCAACCATTAAGCCAGCAGCATTTTGTCTAAAAACTTATCTCATTTCACTGATGTCCTCTGGTAAAGAAATGTCATGTTATTCCCTGGTCTGGATTAATTGTGAATTCAGACCACTGAAATGTGTTTGGCTCAACACTGCCTTGTGTAATGGTCACAGTCAAGGGCAGTTGATGGTAGTTTACAAATGCTGCCCTTCCCAACGATGTTGGCAGACAATGAAATAACAAAATTAACGTTGAAATCAAACAAAGAAAGTTGCTGGAGATCTGAAACAAAAAGAAATAAAGTACTGAGGAAACTGAGCAGGATTGGCAGGCTCAATCAAAATAAAAACAGAGTTAGCGTTTTGAGCCCACGGACCATACATCAGAACTGAAATCAACTGGCAAATATTGTATTTTATGCTGGTGATGAGGATATTTGTTTTGAAGAGGAGAAGGAATGGGTTGAATAAATGAAGAAAGAAAGAGGGACAGGAAAAAAAAACGAGCAAACAAAAGGATTTTTGATGATCAGGTGGGAAGGCAATGAAATGTGAGATTAATTATATTCATTTGTCACCTTTTCCCATATCCCTGAATATCGTGCCCATGCAGAAATACACCCAAGTCCCTATTTAAACTGAGTTATGACCCCTCAGTCTGTCTTCTCTGAGTGTGGAAATCTTCTTTTGTCCTTTAATGGGTTGTGGGTGTGACTGGCTGGGCCAGCATTTATTTCCCTTTCCTCATTGCCCTTGAGAAGGTATTTGTGAGCTGCTTCCGTGATTCATGACAGTCCACGTGCTGTATGTTGCTGGTAAATAGGTCTGTCCTGTTTCATTTCTTTGAGACTCTGCAGTGAATGATGTAACTCAGTGGCTGGCTTGGCCATTCCAAAAGGCAGTTGACAATCAATCACATTGCTGTTGGTCTGGAGTCATATTTAAGCCAGGCCATGTGAGGATGGCACATTTCCTTCCCTAAAGGGCATTAGTGAGCCAGGTGGGTTTTTCTGATGATCAAATATAGTTTCATAGTTACACCGTTCTAGATATTTTATGAAATACAAATTCCACCATCTGCCATGGTGGAATTCAAATTGGGGTGTGGGTTATTATCTGGGTCCTTGGATTAATAGGCCCATAAATAATATCACTTGGCCATCTCATCCCCAACATTCCCAGTCAAATCCACCAGCAACAGTCATGTTTCTATTATCACAACTGTGGTACAGAAATTTATGCAGTTACGTTGTCAAAGACTTCTATTAAGAGTGGACCCATTAATATTTCAGGCCACTGGTACTGTGCAGAGATATAACAGTTTATCAACCATGAAAATAAATGAAGGCGAGGAAGGCATTTTAAACACTGAGAGAGTGCGCCATGTATGCACCAAGGAGGGGGAAGTACTGACAATGGGCATCAAGTCAATTGGTTTCATTGTCGAAATTTCCCTGCAGGAGTGGGTGACATATCCATCGTGTGTCAGAGTGCCATTCTCCAATATATTCATGAGGTGACACAGGCCAGCTTTGTCCAGCGTGGTAAATGTGATGTTCTGTCTCCGTGAAGGGAGGAACAAAAAAATGTTCTACAAATAGCAGGGAACAGGTTGACCAGTGAAAATGGGGAACTGTGGGAAATTAGAATAAAGAGGAAGTACTCAAAACAGTCATTTTGTTGAAGGTTGGTAAGTTGTTGCGCCAGATGAGAAATGCATTTAGAGGGTGATGGAGATAAGGGTGGAGAATTGAGCTTGCTGGATAGCTCTTTCAGAAGCCTGTACACACACAATGGTCATTGACATCCGTAATCTCCCACATCTGACAAGAAGCCCACATCACTCCATGAAAGGCCAGCTTTACACTTTAACAATCCACAGACCAAGGCAATAGCACAGTTGTACTGTTCCAATAAAAAAAGGCACTCGCCTAACTTGATCCCTATATTGTACATTTTTAAAAATGTTTAATCAAGAGATAGATCTCAAGAACACATGACAAGAAAAGCACATGACTCCTCTGATGTCGATTTACAGAAGGGTATAGTTCGACCAAAATAACAAATAGCTCTCCCCCTGCTGTGAGCGCCATCTCGAAAGGTTCCTCCAAGAGCAGCTGTGGGTTTCACTTTGTTTATTTTTCTTTGACCCAACTCTGATGTCCAGAGATAGTTGAAAATAAACAGCACAGACAATCAGTTTTTGACTGCCTGGTCAGTCAGCTGTGCAGGTTTACTGATCCTTTTCACTTCCCACTTGGTACCTGTTCTCTCAATTCCTCCAGCTTTAAAGGCACCATTGTTTTGAAGTGTTTGTTTCAAAGATCCAAAACAATGCAAAGGTTTATCAAACAGTAATCTACGCTCTGAAAAATCGAGGAAATCAGCTTCATCAGCGAGAATATCTCAAAATAGGAGCAACTCAACAGCCCCAATTTTCTCCTGTCTACCATCTTGGATGATACAGAATCTTTAGTGAACAAAAAACAGAAAACGAAATAACAGACAACTTGATGTTAGTTGTAAGGAAAGTTTTTGACTTTTTTTTGTAACGACCGTGTCAAATAGATTGTTGGAGAATAATTATATGATTTGACAGAGTCAGGAAAGAGACATCACTTTGATAAATGCTCTGGGGCTTGTGGAGGATGTTGGTTGTGACATCAACAAATGAGAATGGCTTATTTCAATTTTCAGAGGACGTTTGACAGTTTGCAGATAGGTGAATGAAAAACATGTATATAGCGCCTGAGGTAAGGGTGGAGAATAGTACATGGGCTGAGAATTGGACACTGGATAGAAGACAAGAGAGTTGGGCCCTGCTGTGGACAGCAGGTCATTACTGAAAGCGTATCACATGTTCAGTGCTTGGAGAAAAGCCATTAAAAAGGAAAAGAAATTGTTTGGACTTGGACAACAAATACCATACTTCTCATTTCTATTTATTAGATGATGAGAGATGGGTAAGTGTCACTTTTGACAATGACGTAGATGTCCATGTTCATGAGTCACTAAACAAATTTATGCAGTGTAACAATTAATCTTGACAGAAAATGTTATATTGTCCTTCATCACAAAATTATTCAAGTATGATTGTAAAGGCAGCTTCCTGCAATTGTAGAGTATTGTTGAAGCAGTATTTGCAGCACTATATACAGATTTCTCTCCTTTGTAAGGAATGATAACCTTACCACAGAGACAGTGCAAAGGAGTTTCACAAGCCTGATCCCTGGGATTATGGTACCGTGGGGAGAGTGTGACAGAAATGAGTGTTGAATTGTAGTGCTGTGATTGAAGAGTTGATTGCAATGAAAATTGAGTGTTATGGACTAATACCCATTTTTTTCCAAAAAGACATTGATCGTGTAACAAACAGAATGCTTTTGTTTTGTGTGAGACATGATTCCTGATCGTTTACACACATTTGTAGAGCACCCACTTTGGTTGAGAGAGAGCTGCAGTCTCTGAATGAGCTCTTATCACATTAAGTTGCAGTTGGTGTGTGACTCTGTGCTCTATGCCAAGTTGTTCACAAATCAGGAGCCATAACGCCTTGTGTCTGAAAGAGTCAGCCATTCCTACCAATGAGGACATCAGCCTGTCTTCTGGGCGATGGAAGATGCCTCCATAAGGCTTCGCACAAACCATCCACTGTCCCTCCGAACCGTCAGCAAGCCACGTAAAAGTCACCGTTCTGAATAAGGGTCACCGGACCCAAAGCAATAACTCTGTTCTCTCCCTCACAGATGCTGCCAGACCTGCTGAGCTTTTCCAGCAACTTTGTTTTTGTTTCAATGTTAAAGTAACATGTCTGTACTATTAGCAATGGCGCCAGGAGAAAACACATGGAGCAGTCTATCTGTGCATTCTCTGCTTCATTGGCTTGTCATGTTGGAGAATCAATGACATCCTCCTATTTCTGTTTATGTGACTTGTGTGTCAGAATGACCTACGCATTGTCCCAGGGAAGCGGTTTAAGGGCCTGATTGGATGACCCCGGTACTTGTTTGACAGTTCGATATGCTGTCTTCCTGTGTGATAAGCAGGAGAGAGTTGATGGACTGTGTCTCTGACTAAAACAAAAGCTTATATGGGCTGAATGGCTTCATCTTATTCCTATGAAACCAGCTTGAGGTACTGGATGAACTCCTCTTTTATTTCTGTGGAAGTGAGCAGCGTATAGCAATACTGTTACATGAATATTACCGGCACTTCAACAGCATAGGCCTGAATGTTGTCTTACTGCACATGTGCACTGACTGTTTCAGGAACTGAGATGACGTTTTGTATGATCATTGTGTGATCACTAGTGAATATACCCACTTCTGATCTTCTGTTGGGAGGGGAAGTCTTCGATGAAACCGCTGAAGATGTTTATGTTGAGGAAGCTACACTGTGGTCACCTACAGAGGTATCCTGGGACAGAAAGGATTGATGCCCACCAATCACATACGTCTTCCTTTGTGTGACGGACGACTCCAACCAGTGGGGAGTTTAAAGCACATTCCTATGAAGTTCAATTTTGTTCTGGATCATTGATACCACTCTCAGAGAGGGTAGTGACATTCAGATGTTCTCTGTTCCAGAGCGTCAGGGGAGCTAAATCACTGAAATGTCTGCAGGTGAGGGATTGTTGATGGATTTGGACACATCAGAGAGTTGAGGCTACAAGCAATTGTGAATGAAAGAGGAGATGAGGACTAGAGCAGATCAACCCTGATCTAACCGAAGGCAAAGGCAGGTTTGAGGGGCTGAATAACCAACTCCTTTTTATGCTGTTCTCATATTTTGTTACTCGATAGTGAGTGGCTGTATTCATAGTGAATCTGGATCTACAACCTAACCAACAAATGGAGACGGGGAAATTCTGCAACGGGAGATGAGGAGGTCTGTGTCAAGCCAGTACCCACTCTTTTTTTTTTCCCCGGGAATATTTCAATATCACGGTAAACCATATGTGACAGTCTTCAGAGCCTGAATTGTCTCTGTTTGGATTCACTGAGTACCAAGAGCAAGCAGTCTCCAACTGCTCCTGAGTAAAAGCTTTGTGGAGTGGAATGGACTGCAGGGATATTTGACTGAGGAGCAAGACTGGGACATTAGACACTTTGATCCTGCTCCACCAGGCACTAAGATCGTGGCCTAAGTGTTCTCGGCCGCACTTTCCTATCTGGAGTTCATTATCCTTGTCTCACTTTTCTGACAAGTATCTGAATAACATAGCTTTGAACTGCACAGAATATATTGGGAGTGTTCTCAGTAATGCACTGTACAGATACAGTAAAACATTCTGACGATTATGCTTTTGCATGAAGCAGCATCATTGCATGAACTTTCGTAATCACTGGCTACATGTGCAGACTAACATTATAGGATTCATGTGCCAGGATTCACAACAGCCTCTCTACCACCATGTTCTGTAATCTCTTTCCATTTATGTACTTTACTGTTGTTTTATCCTTCCATCACAGCACAGAATTCCCCTTAAACCACATTATTTCTGCTGGAGGTTTGCACACTATACATCCCTGCATTTATATCCCATTGCAGACTCTCTACCACCACTGGAGATCTTATGAATGACTAACTTGGTGGATGTGCTAACTGAGCTCCAATCCAATCAGTCCCTTATTTGGATTAGAAATCGTTTCTGACCTCACACTGATCCCTGAGGCACTCCACCGAGCTTCAGCCTTATAACCTGAAAATAAACACTTATCCCTGCTGGCTATTGGCTGGCAGTTACCCTGGGTTCCCCTGTTCCTGTGCAGCAGCCTGGAAAGCTTGCATGGCCTTGTCCTGTGCAGTATAATGTCCTCAAAGGGTCGAATGACTTCATTCTATTTCTATGTAAATCATTTGAGGGGAAGGAGGGCTGTCATGACCCTGACTGGCTGTTTCGCATTTTGCGCTACCTCTGGAACAGCGTTGAGGTGTTGAGTGAGAGAGCAACACATGGGTTAGGAGCAGCAGTTGGCCATTTGGCCTCTCGGGCCTGCTGCACCATTCAGAGAGCTCATTGTTGTTGTGTTTGTGGCTGTGCACCCCATTCCTACCTGTTCCCAATAAACATTCATTCTATTGTTCAACAAAGACCGATGGAACTCAGCCGTGAATGTTTTCAGTAACGCAGACTCTCCTGCTCCTGGGGGAGGAGAACATCACAGATCACACAACCCTAAAGAGAAAGCAACGTCTCAATCTCAGTCTGAAATCGGAAGGCCTTCGTTCTGAAAATGTGTTCCCCTCAAACTGATCACCACTCTTTTGAGACACAAGGACACAACAATTAGGAACAGATATAGATCATTCAGCCCCTCAAACCTGTTCACATTTCCATTAACTGACTTCAGTCGAATACTTATCAAATCTAACCTCCACTGTACTCACAGGAAGGCAAGTCCAGGTACCATAAGACCATAATAGCCTAAGAAATTATGGCAGAATTAGGCCACTCGACCTGTCGAGTCTGCTGAACCAATTGATCATGGCTAGAATGTTTCTCAACCCCCTACCCTAGCCTTCGATAACTGACGAGTGATCTCCTAATGAATGAAAAACATATCTATCTCTGGCTTACAAACACCACTGTGTCCGTGTGTATGTGTTTGTTTATGTGTTTGTATTTGATTGTGAGTCCATATTTCTGTGCCCAAAGAGGATCCCCCTCGTTCTCACACACCACCCCACCAACCTCCAGATACAACGCATCATCCTCCGACACTTCCACCATCTACAATCCGACCCCACCACCCTAGACATTTTTCCATCCCCACCCCTGTCGGCTTTCCGGAGAGACCACTCTCTCCGTGACTCCCTTGTTCGCTCCACACTGCCCTCCAACCCCACCACACCCGGCACCTTTCCCTGCAACCGCAGGAAATGCTACACTTGCCCCCACACCTCCTCACTCACCCCTATCCCAGGCCCCCAGATGACATTCCACATTAAGCAGAGGTTCACCTGCACATCTGCCAATGTGGTACACTGCATCCACTGTACCCGGTGTGGCTTCCTCTACATTGGGGAAACCAAGCGGAGGCTTGGGGACCGCTTTGCAGAACACTTCCGCTCAGTTCGCAACAAACAACTGCACCTCCCAGTCGCAAACCATTTCCACTCCGCCTCCCATTCTTTAGATGACGTGTCCATCATGGGCCTCCTGCAGTGCCACAATGATGCCACCTGAAGGTTACAGGAAGAGCAACTCATATTCCGCCTGGGAACCCTGCAGCCTAATGGTATCAATGTGGACTTCACCAGTTTCAAAATCTCCCCTTCCCCCACCGCATCCCTAAACCAGCCCAGTTCGTCCCCTCCCCCCACTGCACGAAAAAACCAGCCCAGATTTTCCCCTCCACCCACTGCATCCCAAAACCAGTCCAACCTGTCTCTGCCTCCCTAACCTGTTCTTCCTCTCACCCATCCCTTCCTCCCACCCCAAGCCGCACCCCCATCTACCTACTAACCTCATCCCACCTCCTTGACCTGTCCGTCTTCCCTGGCCTGACCTATCCCCTCCCTACCTCCCCACCTATACTCTCTCCACCTATCTTCTTTTCTCTCCATCTTCGGTCCGCCTCCCCCTCTCTCCCTATTTATTCCAGAACCCTCATCCCATACCCCTCTCTGATGAAGGGTCTAGGCCCGAAACGTCAGGTTTTGTGCTCATGAGATGCTGCTTGGCCTGCTGTGTTCATCCAGCCTTACATTTTATTATCTTGGATTCTCCAGCATCTGCAGTTCCCATTATCTCTCATATTTCTGTGTGTATGTGTTTTGCATATTAGTCTGTGTATCTCTGTCTGCATCCCTGTGCAACGAGGTCACTTGGGTTTGCAGAAAACCCATTGAAATTGGAGTCAAACCCGCCCCACTCTTTCACTCTGTCTGTTATTGATGTGTTTACAATCACACAATCTCTCCCCCTGCTGGCCTCCCCAACACCACTACACAGTCGGCATTTTTCTTTGGGACGACATCAAACATTGTGAATCTGTCACATTGTACAGCCTTTTGTTCCTTCAAATAATATTTTTGGAGGCACAGAGCAGTTTTGTTCGATACAGGTATGCAGGCAGATTTTGGCAAGATGTAAAAGTAACAGGGTTGTTGTCATGGATGACTTTTATTTCCCATGAGTTGACTGGGACTCACTTACTGCTTGGAGCTTGGATAGGGCAGAGTTTGTACGGAGAATCCAGGAGGGCCTCTTGAAACATTATGTCGGTCGTCCAACTAGGAAAGAGACCGTACTGGACATAGTATAGGGGAATGAACCTGGCCAGGTGGTCGATGTCTCAGGAGGGTAGTAGGTCAGGAACGGTGATCACAATTCAGTAAGTTTCAGGGCACTGATTGATAATGATATCAGGTGAAGGTGCGACATTGGGGAAAGGCTAATTATAACAACATTAGGCAGAAACCGAAGAATGAAGATTGGGCCAGATTTTTGAGGGTGAATTAACATCTGGTACGTGGGAGGCTTTCAAGTGTAAGTTGCTGGGAATTCAGGGCAAGCACGTTACAGTAAGGATGAAGGATAAATATGGCATGTTTAGGGGGCCTTGGACAATGAGAGATATTGTGAGCCTAAACAAAAAGAAAAAGGAAGCATTTATCAAGGCCAGAAGGCTGGGAATATATTCAACAAGTGTGGAATACAAGGAAGGATAAAAGAAAATTAAGGAAGGAGCCAGGAAGGCTAAAAGGGGTCATGAAAAGCCTGTGGACAACAAGATTAAGGAAAATCCCAATAAACATATCAAGATCAAGAGGGTAGCCAGGGAGAAGGTTGGCCCACTCAAGGACAGGGAACGGAGTTTATGTGTGGAGCCAGAGGAAATGGGCGAGGCATTAAATGAGCACTTCATTTTGAAATCAAAAGGGAGGAGGTATTGGGGGCCTTGAGAAACATGAAGGTAGCTAAGTCCCCAGGGGCTGATGGGGTATACCGCAGAATACTGAGAGAGGAAAAGGAGGAAATTCCTATGGGCTTGAGAGAAATCTTTGTATCCTCTCTGGCTACAGGGGAGGTCTCAGAGGATTGGACAATAGCCAATGTTATTCCTTTGTTTAAGAAGGGTTGCAACGTTAATCCAGCAATGTGCAAGCTAATGAGCCTTATGTCAGTGGTAGGGAAATTATTGGAGAAGATTCTGTTTGACAGGATTTACTTCCACCTGCAAGTCAATGGGCGTATTAGTGAGAGGCAACATGGTTTTGTCAAGGGGAGGTGTGTCTCACTATCTTGGTTGAGTTGTTTGAGGAAGTGATCAAGATGATCGATGAGGGGAGGGCAGTGGATGTTGTGTACATGGATCTCAGTAAGGCTATTAAAATGGTCCCTCATGGTAGGCTGATAGAGAAGGTAAAGTAACATGGGGTCAAAATGGATTTTGAAAAATCTGGCTCAGTCATAGAAGACTGAGGTGAGCAGTGGAAGGGTACATTTCTGAGTGGAAGACAGTCACTAGTGGTGTTCCTCAGGAATCATTGTTGGGACCTTTACTATTTGTAATATATATAAATGATTTGGAGGAGAATATAACTGGTCTGATTAGTAAGTTTGCTGATGACACAAAGGTTTGTGGAATTGTGGACAGCGATGAGGACCATCGTAGGATACAGCTGAATATAGATTTGGTTAGTGACTTGGACAGAGAGATAGCAGATGGAGTTCAATCCGGAAATGTGAGGTAATGCATTTTGGAAGGTCTAATCCATTTGGAAAATATACAGTAAATGGCAGAACCCTAAAGAGTACTGATAGGCAGTGGGATCTGTGTGTCCAGGTACACAGTTCACTGAAAGTGGCTACGCCGGTGGAAAAGGTAGTCAACAAGGCATATGCCATGCTTGCCTTCATTGGCCTGAGCATTGAGTTTAAACTTTGCAGGTAATGTTGCAGCCTTATGGAACCTTAGTTGGACCACATTTGGAATATTGTGTTCAATTCTGGTTGCCACACTACCAGAAGGATGTTGTGGCTTTGGAGAGGGTACAGAAAAGATTTACCAGGCATGTGCCTGGTATGGAGGCCATTAGCTATGAGGAGAGAAAGAAACTAGGGTTTATTTCAATGGAATGACGGAGGTTGAAGGGCGACATGATGGAGGTCTCCAAGAATATGAAGCGCATGGACAAACTGGACTGTCAGAAGCTTTTTCCCAGGGTGAAAGAGTTAGTCACCAGATGCCATGGTTTACGTTGCACGGGATAAGTTCAGAGGTGATGAACGAGGAGAGTTTTTTTTTACACAGAGGGTGGTGTGTCCCTGGTACTCGCTGCCAGGGGAGGTGGTGGAAGCAGATATTACGGTGACTTTTAAAGGACATCTTGGCAAATATATGAATAGGATGGGAATAGAGGGATATGATCCCTGGAAGGATAGGGGGTTTTAGTTGTGACAGGCGGTATGTCAGTGCAGGGTTGGAGGGCCGAAGAGCCTCCTCCTGCACTGTAATTTTCTTTGTTTTTTCTAAGTGGGGAGTGCAATGAATCTGTCAGATTGATTGATTGTCATTAAAATTATGTATTAATTAAAATTGTGTGTTAATATGTAGTGAAAAGCTTGGTTTACGAGCGATACAGGCAGATCATAGTAAACAAATGATGGACAGAACAACAACACTAAGACAGCAGCAGGCAGGTTGCAATGCACCAGTGTGTGCTCGGCAAGATCACCATCATTTGAGGTGAGAGAGTCCATTCATCAGTCCAATGGTGGACAGCGCGAAGCTGTTCCTGAGCCTACGTGTGCGTGTGTGTGTTCAGGCTTCATGAACTACTGCCTGACAGAAGGGGTTGTTGAAGATCATCACCGGGGTGTGATTGGTCATTGATGATGTTGGCCGCCTTTCCACGGCAGCGAGCCGTGTAAATGGAGCCCATGGATGGAAGATTATCTTCCTTGATGGCCTCAACCGTACACACCATCTTCTGTCTTTTCTGACAACCCGAGGCAGAGCAGCTGCCATAGCAGGCCATTATGCACCTGGACAGGATGCTTTCAATGGAGTTTCTGTAGAAATTGCTGAGGACCCTATAGATAGGCCAAAACTCCTGAGCCACCCAAGGAAGAAGAGGCGTTGTTGTGCCTCCTTGGCTGTCACATTTATGTGGGAAGTCCAGGACCGGTTGTTGGTTATTGTCGTTCCGAGGAACTTGGCGCGATCTGCTCTCTCAAAGTCAGTTCAATGGTATAGATGGGGGCGAGTTCAATATTTGGCTTCAATATCTGAGCTGTCTGATGGAGGAAGTGTCAGAGGGGCCCTTCGTTCTCCCTTCCTGGGAGGTGGTGGAGATGACGTTTTGTGAGCCCAACCTCCTGCACATCAAGACCATGCAGACTCTATTTGTACCAGTTCAATATAAAAGAGAGATCGCATCAGGGGCACAATTCCAAGCTCTGCAGGTGGAAACACAACTGAAAGTGGATTGAAAGTGAGAACTGCCCTTCACTGAATATGGTACCTTGGTGGGATGAAGGTGTTTTGGAATCTCCACACGAGTTGTCCTCTCCAGCTCATACCAGGATTTGCTCCACATGATGTGGGGGCAGGAGTGTGAGGGAATGGATGTCAGGCACTCCACCATGCTGCTTTCACATTTCTAACCTATTACAGGCTGTTTCCCCTGGAATGAGAGCAAGAGACGCAGTGTGTGAGGGTGAAAGTGGTGGCCTTGTTGTTGGTGCTGGCGTAGGTGGGGCTATTGAGGGGGCGGGAAATGGTGAGGTGTTCAGAGTGAGTCAATTGACAGTTTTGAATCCATGGGCAGAGTGTTAGTAGTGTCGGGGAAAAAAGTAGATGCGAGACAGAGAGAGAGAGAGCAAAAGTAGGAGGGAAGAGTGAAGGTGCTGCATGCAATCGTGAGAGTGCTGAAGCATGAGCCTTGTTCGGGAGTAGATGCAAAAACAGGTATACGCGTGAGTCTGAGGGAGCATATATAATACAGTGACACTTATCCTGGCAGAGCAGCGAAGGTTATTGATGCATGTCCTGTATTACTGGACATTTCTTCAGATCACACATACTGCACTGAGCTGGGTGGTGAGCTCAGACCATGCTCGAAGTGTCTGGTGGTATGGACTCCTCTGGAAAGAGAATGGCCAATCACTGTCCTAAACCATTCACAAAGACCTCTGTGCCCCTGTCGATGAATTATGGTGTCATTGCACCTTATCTGCCATGCTACAGCAAACTGAGTATAGCAGCACTGAAATGAGAAAGCCCAACCATTTGCCCATTGATATGTTGAAGATGGCACCTGCGCCAGGGATCATGGAACATCCAGGGGCATCCGGCAAAGGTAAGTATCTTCAGCCTTGATGGGTGGGAGAAATCGGGCTGGCATTGACTGAAATGGATGCCATGGTGTGGGGTAAGTAGGTCATGAAGGGAGTTCTGTAAGATAGCACCAGAAAACCAGGCTGGCCTCACGGAGAGAAACCCTCCATCAAACCCAATGAAAATGACACTGCCATATTAATGTAAGATTCAGCCCAAAGGAGTTAAATGCTCTACTGATTCCACTCCCAGCTACAAAGCTGCAGAACAAAACCTCATTCAATACTTTCTGTCATCGAAACACACACTAAATATTGTTCATCGATTCCTCTTGGAATCAAGAGGCTGAATGACCTCCTCCTGTTCCTCTGTAAAAGGCTCAAGATGTTGAATGGCCTCCTATTACAGTGTGGCAGGTTTGGGAGGTCTAATGATCTCTTCCTGTTCCTGTGTAACAGGCTCAAGAAGCTGAGTGGCTTCTTGTTGCTCTGTAACAGTCTCAAGAGGCTGAATGGCCTCCTATTCCTCCTGTGTCACAGACTAGAGAAGCTGAATGGCCTCCTCCTATTCTAATGTAGCAGTGTCGGGAGGCTGAATGGCCTCCTCCTATTCCTGAGTAACAGACTCTAAAGGCTGAATGGCTTCCTCCTGTCCCTCTGTAACAGACCTTAAACATTAAATCGTGCAGCAACCAGTGGACTATGAGCAGCCATTAAACTCTATTTGATGGAATCCATCCCTTCTCAGTTACCGAAACACAAGGAACACAATGAGAGGTGCCCTCTCAGCAACACCTCGTACAGCTGCAGTAACACTTCTCTATGTTTTGGATGATTCCCTTTGCAAAATGTGCCACAATTCCAGGTGTCCACATCTCCGAGTGGTAATCAGCTGGTGAGGGCTGAATGGACTCCTGGGTCTCGATGCTGACCAACCCAGTTTTTGCTGTGAACCACGACTCATTGTGTCACTGCCATTGTTATCTAAATATTGGGAGATTGGAGGTCACTCTATCCTATTCTGGTTGCATACTCTACTTCCTTAATCTGACTCCATCCCATCCCTCCCAATATCTGAGGCTGAAACAGAAAAGTCACAACTGTGGTGATCCCTTAGGCTGTGAATTGATTCCTGACACACACCCTGACCATTCCTAATTTTAACTACCAACACCTCCAGAATATATTTCAAAGGTTCAACACATGTGTTGTTTGAACCTTGAACTATGAAATACAGTCTTAATGAAACCAATAATCTACTGGTGACACTCCCAGCTTCAAAGCTGCAGAAGCACATTTAAGCCAAGACTCCACAGCTCATATCCAAAAACATTCAAATCCCATCTATCCGTAATCCCTGTCACCACTATCTATGTTGTAATCAGGTCTGGTAATGCTTTTGTTTTAATATTCCCAACAAATCATCACACCTATTCATGAAACCTCCCTCATTCTCTCTCTTTGTCAATTACCCAAGCCTCAGCCAGTTGTTCATATTTCACCTGATTTTCTTTGAGCCTGTTCTGTTTCAGAAATGATTTTCATGTCTAATTTTCCCCCCAGACACCATCAAATTGGACAAGATGACAGCCCAGAATGGAGAACTGCACAGACTATTTTAGTTTATTGTTCAGTAAACTGGGCTATCTGCCCAGCATGGGGAGCATTGCCAACCTTTGCCAGTTTCTTGGCACTGTCCCTCCATTAGATAACGGCACAGCATGAGGAAACTTACAGCCCATGCTGTGAGTGACAGGAAATGGGGCTCCCAAAAATGTGTTTCTCCACACCTCCATTGCACCAGAACAAGGCAAGGGGTTCTGTGGGTCTCTGATGAGTGTGATGGAGGCTTCAAATGTGAAAATCTTTGTTTTGAGAGAGAACACACATGGAGGAAATCACTTTTAAAATGAACCACTGGCACGGGTTTGGATAATTGACAGAGGAAGACCGAGGGACATTTCATGGACAGGTGTGATGACATGTTTGAGAATATTAAACTAAAGTCATTGTCAGACCCAATAACAATATAGATCAGTGATCAAAGGAATGAAGAATGGATAGAATTTTGTACTTATTTCTGAAATGTGTCATGGAGACTCGACTAAGATTTGCTGTGGTTGGTTCACTCGCTGAGCTAATTCATTAATTTGCAGACGTTTCATTACCCTGCTGGGGGACACCATCAGTGCAACTTCCGATGAAGCATTGTTCTATCTTCCCGCCAGTTATTTAAAGCCTGGGGCCTATTGGAGTTGATTACATTGTTTCTGTTTTTTCTTTGCAGTGGTGTGTGTATAGAGTCTAGACTGAACCTACCACAGCATCCACAACCCGAGCTACAAATCTGCTCAAGATCCTTGGATTAAGATTTGCTTCTGCTGCTTTGAAGCTGGAAGGGTCAGCAGCAGATTTTTGGCATCATTAAGACTGTATTTCATAGCTCAAGGTTGAAATAGCAGATGGGATGAGCCAGTGCATCATATTCTGGAGGTGTTGGTAGTTAAAATTAGGAAAAGTAGAGGAACTGAAGTAAATCTCCCTCCATTAATGTTGCAGTGTGACCATATACAATGCATCATGTTGGTGAATACCCACTGTCCTGGTAGCATCCACAGATTCTTCATTCAGAAGCAGGCAGCCGTTCCCATCGTTTTTGGGTCTCCACGTGGCAACAAAGGTTCACATCAGGGATAAAGATTACGCCCATGATAAATGGTTCAATATACCCTCCCCTTCACAACACCCCAGCACCAACCAACCACATCAACATATCCCATGTGCACACAGGGCAATTGAGCATCGGGGAACGTCAAGGAGAGGTCCATCAAGGAGGTGAAGTGATTCATCAAATGTCTGAGCCTGTCAGCGTGATACCTCTCGTTCACACTGTACCACTATGCCTTGTAATCACTTTCTATTTCAGTAACATACTGCCTTCCGTTCCTCTGGGGAAGTGAAAGAAACGTGACAGGTGATGTATCATGTTACATCCCATCTGCCAAACTATCATCCATTAACTTTACTCGTCAATATCGATTTACAGACATTTTGTCTTGATGATTTAATTTCCCGTTTATCTTAGTGTTATCGTTGAATGTAGTCAAAGCACATTTTTTCCATTCCTCCAAATTATTGTTATAGATTTTATTGAGGACCCAGCACTGGTCACAGTGTGTCTCCATTTGTTACATTGTGTTAAACTGACAGAGACTGATTTATCCCGAGTTTCTGCTTCCCGTTGATAACCAGTCCAACCCCATTCCTGTGTAGCACATTCATAGGGCTAAATAACAACAATAAGTATCAGAGAGCCTTTCAGCCCCTCCACCCTGCTCCGGCATTTAATACGATCATGGCTGATGTCATCTTGGCGTCAGCGCCAGTTTCCTGCCCGGTCTCCATAATCCTTCATTTACCTAATGTCCCAGCACCCACGGCATTCTTGGTTGTGAATTGTACACGTTCCCAATCCTTTGGGAGAAGTAAGTTCTCCTCATTCCATTCTAAATCTGCTCTGCATTGTGTGAAAACTATGGGCTGTTGTTCTAGATTGGCCCACATGAGGAAATGCCCACTCCACATCTACAATCTCAATCATGTTTAGTTTCTTCCAAACCTCAGTCAGATCTCCACTCATTCTTCTAAACTCCAGAGAATATAGACCTGTCCTGCTCAGTCTTTCTCCATAAGACAAGATCCTCATCTCTCGAATCTCTTCTTAACTGCCTCCAATGCAACTAGATTTCTCCAACATTCAGGACACCAAAACTGCACAAAGTACCCTAGTTGCTGGATCAATAAAGGCTGGCATAGTTTCAAAAACACTTCCAAACTTTATAAGCTCTATTTTTTTTTTGCAGAAATAGATGCTGAAATTGCACTTGCTTTGCTGACTACCTGCTGTGGGTTACTTGTATGTGGGTTTTCTGTGATATGCACAATGATGCCTAGATCCCTCTGCACCAAAATGCTCTGGAGTTTCTCTCCATGTCGTTAATAAGTTCACTTTCCATTCCTCTGGCTAATATGTATAACGCCATACATACCCACGTTAAATTTCATCTGCAGAATGTTGGTTTATTCAATGCACTGATCCCAATTGATTTGCACATTACATGCATGTTCATTGTATCCTACTTTTCCACCTATTTTCATGTCATCTAAAAATGTGGCTGTAGTATTCTCTATCCCTTGAAACAGGTAATAACTTAGATTGAAAGTAGTTCAGGGCTGGGTACTGAGTTGAGTGGCAGCTCAAAAGTTGTCAACCAGAAAATGACCCTCTATTCCAACTCTGTCTATTTCGTCAGTTCACCAATCCTCTATCAAAACTAATAGATTGCTCCTAAAACCATGTACTCTTATTTTATTGATTAATTATTTGCCTGGCACTTTATTCAATGCCTTCTGCAATTGCAGATGTATTACATCTCCAGGATTACCATTATCTGCCTTGCTTGCAGTATTAACCACCGAGCCACAGTACCACCATCTTTAAAGGACTTAAGCAAATAACTTAAACTGTATTTATTCCCCCTGAAACCATGCTGACTGTGATGGACTGTGGTTTGACTTTGCCAGTCTCATGTTATGAATTAACTGCCAGTGGATTCTCGCAATTTACCTTGAATCCCAATACTTTGCTCACTACTTTTTGGTTCCCTAGTGAAGATGATTATTCTAAGTTCTTCGCTTTCTTTCACCTCGCCCTCAATTCTCATGCCATGGGCACAAAGCTGGAAAGGGGCTCCTCTGATTGCTGTGTAAGGGCCTGAGGAACTGAATGGACACATTCTTCCTAAAAATGGGCTTATCTTTCAATCTTGTAAACTCCAATGGGTTTTGGGTTAACCTCATCATCCTTTACTTATTGGTGTTGTGAAGTCAGGTAGAGTGTTTGTGGGCTCGGAGGCAGGGCGTTAGAATTTGATGTATATTTAATATTGATCTTTTTAAAGTGTTGTGGAGGAAGCAGTGCATGGTCGTTTTAAAAAATGGTGTATTTTTTCTTTCTGTGCTTCAAAATTCAAAACAAAAATGCCCTTGGAAAGCAGCTTGCGCGCTTGCAGGTGCACAGAGACCCTGAATTGAAACATTTTGTCTCAAAAAGCAGAATAGTTAGCAAGCCAAGTATCAGTTTTATTTTGTTTTCAAGGCAACACATTTTGAATTTTGGCAATTAAATTGAACCAGGCTCCGAGATATCAAAAAAAAATTCCAATCCGATATTTTTGACAACATAGGGCTAATAATTTGTAAGGAACTGATATGTCATCTAAGGTATAAAAAAAGTTGCAGTTGGGCAAAGACAGGACGGTGAACTGCCATCTGCCAAAGTTAACAACCCTCAGCTCGAAAGAGAGAAGTACTGGCTCTCACAGAATTCACTCAGCATTACAGAAAGCACCATTTAAATCAAAGGCACCTACAGCACAACTAGTTAATATTTGTGACAGAACATTCGATGTAGGAAGTGTTCCTGACAGAACATTTGACTGAGAATGCACAAAGCATTCTGGAAGATGTTCAAAAGACTACATTCTACTATTTTTAATTTCATTTTATATAAATAGGGCCTTTATTTATTGGAACAATATGACATTAGAATTTTGTTTTATTTGGGAATTATTAGTGTTTGAAGTCATTTAGTTTGTTTGTTAATAGTTTAGTTAATTTGTTAAGGATTAGAGTTAAATAAATAAATTGTTACTTGTTGATTGTAAAATGAGTGTCAGACATTTACTTCATTTAACCGTTACAAGTTGCTGAAAAGCAAATATAACACCACTTTGCAAGATAATAAAATGTGAGGCTGGATGAACACAGCAGGCCAAGCAGCATCTCAGAGATGCTGCTTGGCCTGCTATGTTCATCCAGCCTCACATTTTATTATCTTGGAATTCTCCAGCATCTGCAGTTCCCATTATCTCTATAACACCACTTTGCACACTGCTTTTCACAGATTATAGGGCAAGGCACTCCTCCTTGGGTGTTTCAGTTTTATTTCTCAAACAGGGGTCAACTTGCAAGTTATAACACATTCATTGAGGGAATCAGTTTAGGGAAGCATCTCTGAGCTGCTTCCGATACAACATTACCCTTTCTTCAGCGAGGAGTTTAAATCGGTACACACTACTCCAGCTATGATCTCACTAAATCCTGTACAGTGGAAACAACATTTTGCCAGCCTGCTCTAAAGTACCCAACCTAGATGAGAGCAGCATCAGCTCTCTGGAGGAGACCATGATTGAAATATTATTGTCCTTCTGTATGGGACATCTGGTGAAAATGTCACAATGACGCTTGAGAAGAGCGAATAACATGTGGTGAGATGATTTCAACGTTCAGATAGGCCGTGCCAAGTATCCCACCTGAATATCCCATTAATGCCGCCAGAACCCACATCATTCAGATTCCTCAATCTGCCGAAACGGAAGTTAGGAACAGCAAGGAGAAGCAAACATTGATGAGAGTTATACTTCAAAGACAAAATTGCAGTACAAATGTTGGTCATGTTATCAAACAGGAAATTAGAAACACAAGTTTGTGGGTACTACAGTAATAATGGGCAGATTCAATTTTCATCTAATCTTTGTTAATCCAAGTGAATGCAATGCTGGGAAAAAATGGATTTCATGAGCGTGTGTGAGATGGCTTGCTTTAACACTATGTTGAGTGCCAAGCTAGAGATCAGTCTATTTAGGAACTGGTATTGTGCGATCGGAATTGCGAATTGAAAACATTGCTGTCAAGGAGCTTTTGGGAATAGTGATGATAACAGTGATCTTGAATTTTATATGACATCTGAAAACACTTTTTAAAAAAAGTTATAAACCTGTGTCAGGCAAGCCATGATGGTATGAGGGGCAAGATGGCTTCATTGAGTTGGAAAAGTACATGGGGAAAAAAGTTTTAATGGAAATCAGGCAATATCTGTTGTTCACAGAAACATTGTAAGGTGTACACAGTATATATATCCCCGAAGTGCAAACAGCAAAAGGAAAGATGACTCAATGATTGTCAATGAAAGAAGTTAAAGATTGCATTCGATCAAAGCTATTGTCAGAACCCAATGGATTCAGATAAATTCAACAAAGAAGCTGAGTTTAAAAAAATTGAAAAGAGAACAAGAATTCAAACAAACAAGAAACATAAAGACTGCCAGAAACAATGTGTAACAGTGACTGTGTAGAGAGGATAATATATTGTGGAGAACAGAAACATTACAGGGAAACTGAACAGTTACTTTGCGCCTGTCTTCATGGAGGAAGATCCAGAAAATCTCACAGACATATGAAGTGACCATGGGGCATGTGTAACTAAAGACAATGATGAAGTAGCATTTGAAAACATAACTGGATTGAGCCTTGACGACAAAATGTGAGGCTGGATGAACACAGCAGGCCAAGCAGCATCTCAGGAGCACAAAAGCTGACGTTTCGGGCCTAGACCCTTCATCAGATAGAGGGATGGGGTGAGGGTTCTGGAATAAATAGGGAGAGAGGGGGAGGCGGACCGAAGATGGAGAGAAAAGAAGATAGGTGCAGAGAGTATAGGTGGGGAGGTGGGGAGGGGATAGGTCAGCCCAGGCAAGACGGACAGGTCAAGGAGGTGGGATGAGGTTAGTAGGTAGATGGGGGTGAGGCTTGGCGTGGGAGGAAGGGATGGTGAGAGGAAGAACAGGTTAGGGAGGCGGAGACAGTTTGGACTGGTTTTGGGATGCAGTGGGTGGAGGGGAAGAGCTGGGCCGGTTGTGTGGTGCAGTGTGGGGAGGGGACGAACTGGGCTGGTTTAGGGATGCATTTGGGGAAGGGGAGATTTTGAAACTGTTAAAGTCCACATTGATACCATTAGGCTGCAGGGTTCCCAGGCGGATTATGAGTTGCTGTTCCTGCTACCTTCGGGTGGCATCATTGTGGCAGTGCAGGAGGCCCATGATGGACATGTCATCTAAAGAATGGGAGGCGGAGTGGAAATGGTTTGCGACTGGGATGTGCAGTAGTTTGTTTTTGAACTGAGCGGAGATGTTCGGCAAAGCGGTCCCCAAGCCTCCGCTTGGTTTCCCCAATGTAGAGGAAGTCACACCGGGTACAGTGGATGCAGTATACTACATTGGCAGATGTGCAGGTGAACCTCTGCTTAATGTGGAATGCCATCTTGGGGCCTGGGATAGGGGTGAGGGGGGAGGTGTGGGGGCAAGTGTAGCATTTCCTGCGGTTGCAGGGGAAGGTGCCGGGTGTGGTGGCGTTGGAGGGCAGTGTGGAGCGAACAAGGGAGTCACGGAGAGAGTGGTCTCTCCGGAAAGCCGACAGGGGTGGGGATGGAAAAATGTCTTGGGTGGTGGGAGCGGATTGTAGATGGCGGAATTGTCGGAGGATGAAGCGTTGTATCCGGAGGTTGGTGCGGTGGTGTGTGAGAACGAGGGGGATCCTCTTTGGGCGGTTGTGGCGGGGGCGGGGTGTGTGGGACGTGTTACGGGAAATACTGGAGATGCAGTCGAGGGCGTTCTCGATCACTGTGGGGGAAAAGTTGCGGTCCTGGAAGAACTTGGACATCTGGGATGTGCGGGATTGGAATGTCTTGTCGTGGGAGCAGATGTGGCGGAGGCGGAGGAATTGGGAATAGGGGATGGAATTTTTGCAGGAGGGTGGGTGGGAGGAGGTGTATTCTAGGTAGCTGTGGGAGTCGGTGGGCTTGAAATGGACATCAGTTACAAGCTGGTTGCCTGAGATGGAGACTGAGAGGTCCAGGAAGGTGAGAGATGTGCTGGAGATGGCCCCGGTGAACTGAAGGTTGGGATGGAGGGTGTTGGTGAAGTGGATGAACTGTTCGAGCTTCTCTGGGGAGCAAGAGGCGGCGCCGATAGGATTGAGCCTTGATACGTATGATGGACCAGATGTACTTCATACTAGAATTCCAGAGGAATCAGCAACAGACATAGTGATTGCATTGGGGATCACTGGGTTATTTTCCTGTGCTTTCTGAAAAGGCAGGAAGCCAATCTGGGCAACGAGAATGTTATAGATGTATTCCAATGGCTCAAGAAGAGAAGAAGGGTGAGATTGGCCAACTGCAGACCAGTAAACTTGTAATTCACAGTAGAGAATCTGTTGGAATCTATTATAAAGGATGTGATATTGGATATTTAGAAAAGTATGAACAAAATTAGAGAGAATACGAATGAATTTATGAAATGAAAATTACAACTGACAAACTTTCTTTTACAAACTCTTTGAAGATGTATCTTGCAGGCGTAGACAATAGAGAAATAGTGGATGTGGTACATACAGATATTCAGAAGAATTTTCTAAGAGATCACACAGTGAGTTATTAAATTAAAGTGAAGAGGTAGATTGGGGAAAATGTGCAAATGGAAGGTGAAGGGTAGATTTCCGTGAAGGACAGTTGCATGGAGTGTTGGCCAGACTATACCTGAAGGAATGTGTACAGTTTTCTAAGAAAGAATATTCTGAATGAAGAGGAAGTGCAGTGGGTATTCTCAAGATTACTCCTATAGATGGCAAGATTGTCTGACCAGAAAACTCGGCCTCTGTTCTCTCGAGTTTCAAAGAGTGCGAGTGATCACAGTGAAACTTATTAAATTCTCACAGAGGGGACTGACTAACACAGGGGCATGGAGAAGTGCAAGCAGGCAAGATTAAGGAGAATCTCAAAATATTCAACATGTACATCAAGCGGAATAGAATAACTGGTAAAAATATCGGGCCTATGAGAAACAAAGGAACAACCTGAGCATGAAGCTGGAGAACACTGATAGATAAAAATCGACAGAACTGCGGATGCTGGAAATCAGGAACAAAAACAAAGTTGGTTGAATAGCTGAGCAGGTCTGGCAGCATCTGTGAAATGGAAAACAGAGTTGCCATTTCGGGTCGAGTGACACTTCCTCAGAGCTCCTCTGCAGATCCAAAACTTTAACTCAGTTTTTATTCTTTCACAGATGCTGCCAGACCTGCTTACCTTTTCCAGCAGCTTTGTTTTTGAACACTGATTGATTGTTACATGAGTATTTTGTATCTGTTTTACGTTGGAGAAGGAGGATTCGGAGACAGAATTCGAGAAGATGGAATTTGAAACCCTTGAGCAGATGGATATAAAATGCGAGCTGGGATTGAGGGTTTTGGCTGATATAAAATTGGACAAATCCCCTTACCCAGCTGATTTGTATCACACGATGCTGTAGGAGTCAAGAGAGAGAAGACCCTGATCCAAATTTTTCGGATTTGCCGCAGGGGAGATGCCAGAGGACTGGAGAACAGCTAACGCGGTTCCCTTTTACAGGAAGAATGGCAGAGATAGACTGGGCAATGATAGACCAGTGAGTATCAGATCAGTGTTAGGGAAACCATGGGAGAGAATAGGAAAGGAGAAAATTGATCTGCATTTAGAGAGGCAAGGTTTGATCAGGGATAGTCAGGATGACTGCATCAATGGGAAGTCATGTCGAGCAAATGTGATTGATTTTTTTAAGGCGGTCATTTTAATGGCTTTTCATTGAGACCTTTTGACAAAGCTCCACATGGGAAACTCAAAAAGTAAGTCGAATCTCATGGTATCAAGGCTAACTTGGCAAGTCACATTCAAAATTGCCTCAGTGGCAGGAGACAGAGGGTGGTGATAGATGGCTGTTTGTCTGACTGGAGACCAGGTCCTTGATGAGATCTCATCTGGAACATTGTGCAGTATTTTGTACAGATTTGGTTTCCTTACCTCATAGAGGACGAACCTGACACTGAGGGAGTGCAGTGAAGGATGGCCAAATGATCTCTGTGATCACAGGCCTGTTGTTTGAGCAGAGTTCAAATCATCTGGGCCGAAATTCTATGAAGTTGAGGAAAATGTGTGAAGTTCTCAGTGAAATGGACTTCAGCAAAGCATTTGATAAGGTTCCCCACGGCAGGCTCATTCATAAAGTCAGGAGCTATGGGATACAGGGTGATTGGGCTGTCAGAATTAGTTGGCTGACAGGAGGCAGAGAGTGGTTGTAGATGGTAAGTATTCTGCCTGGAGGTCAGTGCTGAGTGGCATCCCACAGGGGTCTGTTCTTGGGCCTCTGCACTTTGTAGTTTTTATAAATGACTTGGATGTGGAGGTTGAGGAGCAGGTTAGTATGTTTGCCGATGACACAAATGTTGGAGGTGCCATTGATAGTATCGAGGGCTATTACAGGCTTCAGCAAAACATTGACAGTATGCAGAGTTGGGCTGAGAAATGGCAGATGGAGTTCAACCTGGATAAATGCGAAGTGATGCATTTTGGAAGGTCGAATTTTGATGCTGAATATAGGATGAAAGGCAGATTCTCGGCTGTATGTAGGAACAGCGGGATCTTGGTGTTCAAGTGCATAGATCCCTCAAAGTTGCCACACAAAGTGGATAACGTTGTTAAGAAAGCATATGGTGTTTTGGCTTTCATTATCAGGGGGATCGAGTTTTAGAGCCGCGAGGTTATGCTGCAGCTGTACTGGAATATTGTGTCCAGTTCCGGTTGCCCTATTACCGGAAAGATGTGGAGGCTTTGGAGAGGGTGCAAAGGAGGTTTACCAGGTTGAGGAGGTTGACTGAGCTCGGACTTTTCTCTCTGGAGAGAAGGAGGAAGAGAGGCGACCTGATCGAGGTGTACAAGGTAATGAGAGGCATGGATAGAGTCGATAGCCAGAGACTTTTCCCCAGGGCAGGATTGACTGCCATGAGGCATACTTTTGAGGTGTTAGGAGGAAGGTATAGAGGAGATGTCAGAGGGAGGTTCTTCACCCCCTGAGTTGTGAGTGCATGGAATACTTTACCAGTGGTAGTCATGGAAGCAGAGCCATTAGTGACATTTAAGCGACTGCTGGACATGCACATGGACAGCAGTGAATTGAGGGGAATGTAAGTTAGGTTCGGTTATTTTTGTATTGGGATTATTCCACGGCACAACATCGTGGGCCGAAGGGCCTGTATTGTGCTATGCTTTTCTATGTTCTAAATATCTAACACTTACCCAGGTGAGACAGATTGGAAACAGGGATGATCCTGCCCCTGGCTGGGCCGTCTAACGTAACGGGCCACAGTATTAGGTACAGGCAGGCCACTGTGCATTGGGATAAGAGTAAATGTCTGCATTCAGAGACTGGTAAACCTGTGGTATTCTCTATCATGCAAGGCTGTGGAAGTAAGGCAATGAATATAAATAAGCATTTCTAGACACTAAATTGATGTGGACAGAACAGGTGTATAGGATGGGGATAGAAGATCAGCCATCATTATGTTCAATGGGGGAGAAAAATCATTGGATCAAAACGACTACTGAAGTTCATATTTTATATTTTTCGCAAGATTACTCACATTAAGGGTTATCTATGTTGTGTGGGAGAAGTGCATTGAGGAGATGTTTGGCCATGAACTAGAATGGGGAAGACTAAATGGATCGAATGGCCTACTCCTTTCCCGATGTTTCTGTGCAGTCTGTGGGAAAGCTCTGTAAATGTTCTCACAAGCTCTCAGATGCCAAGAAGGAGGTCTCTGAAGGTTTCACAGGACAGTGTTTCATTTTCCCTTTCCCAATACCGAGGCCGAGGCAGGGTGTTCTGTCCAGGTTTTTCCTTTAATATGTCGAAGCAGTTTGATACGAGTGATTGCCTTGCATTGCTGTTTCAGAGAACATTGAAGATTTCATCACGAGTCTGGAGTCACTTTTAGAACATACCATGGAAAGCACGGTTGATTTGCATCCTGAAAGTACATTGTCGATTTGGTATCTGGGGGATATCGCTTTACTCCTGCCCAGTCTGCACAGTCAATGTCTCCTATTCCTTTCTGTTTGCGAACCAATCACATAGATTCTGTCTCTGACGCTTTCATCACAATAAACAAGGCAATTGGAAATGTAACGCTTACTTTTGAGAAAAGGCCAAAAAAAAATGTAAACGAAAGGTGCATATACTGTGCAAAAAATGTTTGCAACTTTAGAAGGAAATTATTGAATGGATTGTGTGAGAGCAAAGAGAGGAAAATTCAGTGAAATCAATATTTGCTGTCTTTCTTCAGGGCAGTTTTGTCCAGAAACAGTGTTTAGATTGGCACTTGTAGTGGAGGAGACTTCAGCGCAGTAACAACTCCTTGATTGGCTCTTCGGAATGCAGTTACACTGAATGCCTCATGTGGATAACGCAGCAGAATCATGGAGCCTGTAAAGAGGAAGCATCACCTTTCTCTTTTATGTCGAACATTGTTAGAGTAATTGGAGATGGGCACTAAGACTAATAGCAGGCAATGTCAGCATTCCATCCAGTCCAGGTATCGTCGTTACATTAAAAGTGTCAGAATGAACGGATAAATTGAGCTGTTTGTTCTGTAAATCGACTTAATGTCAGTCACCATGGATGCTAACTGTGCCACTGGAGTGTTTCCCTCTTCTTTTAATAAGGGGTTTCTTCCAATGCATTATCCCACAGTATCAGTGGCTGTGTCATCCTCAACACGATTGGGATCAGCAGCTCCAGAAAGAAGGAGAGATCAGAATCTGTGAACAGCAGATAGGGATGTTACAATTATTGGTCAGAATGTGAGAACAACGGACTGGAATGTTCCAATAACGGACCAGAATCTCAGAACCATAACAGGGAATGTTACAACAGTGTAACAAAATCGGAGAGGAACAGATTGGAATGTTCCAACAATGGACAAGGGTTTATGCTAAGGCCTTTACTGGCTTTCTTTCAATCAAATACCATTAACATGGAGGATAGAAATGCCCTGATGATTATTCAAGCGGATTACTATCCCATCCTCATTTTTGTTGGTGTTCCCTGTAAGTCTCTCCATCTCTGTCCATTTATTAATTCTGTCAGCCTTTGTGAACAGCATCTCAATTTCTATGATCTATATTTGGCAAAAATGGAAACTATTGTATTCACAGTCAGTGACAAACTCAATTCACATTCCAGGGCTTTTCTCACCTTCACTTACAAACGCTCGAAGAGGAACAAAAATGTTCACAACCACCATTGGCCCATTTTGTCCTGAGCTGATTTATATCACAATATTCCCTTTATCACCAATAATATACCCAGTTTTCACTTCTGCCTCAGTGCTCTTTCTGAATAAACTAAAATCTCCTCCTTTCCAGTTGCTGTTCTCTTCTGGCCACACTTGCAGTTGCTCATATTTTGATTGTATACTTATTCTTATCTCTACCTGGGCCTATGCCAGTTGCAAAATGTGAAGCCAGTTTGATTTTAAAATGAGGTGGTCACAGCTTTGTGTCAGCGGTTTCAGTGTAACCCATCAACGACCATCAAATGACAGTTTCGTTGAACGGTTTAGATTCTGGAACTCTCTGAGCCGGAGTGGGTGCCACATCCATCATCTCCTCAGTGCAGTGCTGAGATGACACTTGGTGACAGAGGCCGTATCTCTTCACCTCACCCCCACTGACCCACTGCTGAATGGAATGCTTTATTCTGTCTCCACAGAAGAAGATAAAGAAAATCTTCCAGAAATTCTACAGTATAATGATTGTGAAAATGAGACATTGTGGGGGATTAGAATTAATAATGAGGAATTACTCAAAACTAATTGGACCGAAGTTTGATAGATTGCTCCTGGGGTGTGTCCCAGAGTGTACATTGAGGAGGCAATAGAGCACTTCAGTCTAACCAGTTCATGTCAAACATAATCCCAAACTATCCTACTCCCACCTCTCCAACTGTTTCCTGTTCATATAATTGTCCAAATGTCATTTAAAACTTGTGATTAGAATAATGAATTATTGTTTACTCTTCAAATTTCTTTAGATTCTGGAATTTCTGGTTCCTGCAGAATAGAAAGTTGCTGTTGTAACCCAAATAAAAACTGGAGTGGGAGGGAAAACAAAAAAAATCTAATTTTTGGACAACTTAATGTCAGTTTTGAGAAAAATATTGAAATATTTTATGAGGACGGTGAAAGCGGGACACTTGGGGAATCATGATATGACTTGGCAATGTCAACTCAGATTCAGGAAAGGGAAGTCACCTTTGATAAACCTGTGGAGTTTATGCTAAATAAAGCGTCCAAAAATTTCAGATGTGTATTCAAATTATTCCCAGAAATGTTTTCCATTGCTGCTTCACCATTTTCCTGCTAAGATTATATTCCTAATAACTCTAACCAGGTCCTCATTCACGTCTTTGCAGTTTCATTTCTCAACTATAATTGTGTCACATCCAAATGTGAGCAATGCATTGAAACTGAAAGAGGGAGGTTTGAGAGATAAGACAGGGAGAAAGATTGGAATATTTATGAACTCGATATATGTAAAGTATGTATGAGAGAGATAGAAAGTGAGAGGCAATATGGAGGATGAGATGTAAAAATAGAGACAAATAGATTATCGACAGAAGTAGATATACTTTCCAATTTGTTTTGGCAATTCCTGTGTGTTATGGTCCTTTGTCCAGTCAATGCACGACTGAGTCATGTGTTATAATAGTTGAAGCATCCACAAATGAGAACCAGTGAGAGTGGTGTCTTTGAAAGTTCAGAATACTTTTGATATGGTGGCACACAGGTGACTGAGTCAAGGTGGACCCCAGGGGAAAAATACTACATGGATTGAGAATTGTTTAGTTGAGACAATACAGAGAGTCGAGCCAGACTGAACACTGTTACTTTTGGGCTATCATGTATCAGTTTTTGGACCACGGTAATTTGAAAGGCATCCAAACAATTTGGTTATGACAAGAATAGTATACATCTCTTTTTGTAATGATTAAATGGTGTGAGGTTGGGAATGTGTTTTTGCCCAAAAGGACCTGTATGCCCTTGAACACAGGTCACCAAAATTAATACATACAAGGGTATCAGTAATGAGGGAAGTAAGCTACATGTTGCAATTCATTGTAAGATGATTCAAGTACACTAATAAAGCAATCTTTCTGAACTTCTAGAGCATTAATGAGAGAATAGTTAGGGGCATTGTGTACAGATTTGATTTCTTTTGTGAGGAAAGATCTCCTTGCCACAGATACAGAACAAATGGGTATCACCAGTCTAATCCTTGAGATGATGGTACCATGAGGAGAGAGTGAAGAAACTGAGTGTATAATCTGCAGCGCTGAGAGAATAAGAGATAATTACGTTCAAAGTTGAAGGGTGGGAATGAACACTGATGCCCAAAAAAGACATTGATAGAGTGAGAAATTCCACATGTTACTCATGTAAATACATGTGGATTTTATGCATAAAATTACTTCGAGCCCCACAGTGATTGAGAGAGAAATGCAGACTCTGAATGAACTCTCTCCACATTGATGTGTGACCCTACACTGAATGTCATGTTGTTCACAATCCTGACATCAGCCATAATACCTTACTTCTGAAACAGAAAGCCATTCCAACCATATTCAGATCTCCATAGAGAACAAAAGTCTTGTCCGACGATGCCACCTTGAGACTTCGCACAAAATACTAGGCTTCCCACCTCACTGCTGTAAAACTGCATTAAAGTACCACATGTGTACCACGAGCAATAGACACTCGATGAACAGCGTGAAGCAGACTATCTGTGCAGCCTCTGTTCCATTTGCTTGTCATGTTGGAGCATCAGTTACCTCACTCTGTTTCCATGTAAGTGACGGTAGGGGCTGAAAGGCCTCCTCCTGTTCAACTGTAAGTTGTTCAAGGGGCTGTACAGCGGGATCAAGTGACAAATTACGCCACCCTGGGTTCCTGTGTAACAGCTGGATGTGTAAAATATTGTGATAATGCTGTAACTGTATGAGGCTATTTTGTTCTGGATTCTTTTCAGAGAGAGATTGAACAAGAGGCGCAAAGCAGTCTAGTTAATAAAACTTGAGTAAACAGCTTGACAGTTTTTGGTTTTTTCACAAAATCTGCCAACTATTTCACTAATGTAGCTCTGAATAAATGTACACAGAAAAGCACGACAGAATTCTGGTGAAGACAATTCCCATCCGAAATGCCATTCAGAATTTCTTCTTATCCACCTTGTCGAATCAGAAAATGACACAGTACAGACACAGGCCCTTTTGATGTGTGAACTAATGTAACTATTGTCACTGTAAGAGATTATTTTGTCCTGGTTTCTTTGAAGAGAGAGATTGAATGAAAGGCACAGAACTGTCCAATTAAGACCACTTGAGTAAAAAGCTTGAGAGGCTTCAGGATTTTTTAATGTATCCTCAATGAGTGTGATGAGCTCTCACAGATTAGAGTTTCTGAGTTTTGCTTTTCAGTTGTATCAGAGGTTATTGGGGGCTCAACAGAGTTGGAGGCTTCAGTGAATGTCTCCTGGCTGCTGAATTTTCTGTAGATTTTTTTTTCTCCTCCTGAATTGGAGAACTCCATGTGAGAACCTGTGTCTGAATTTTATTTCTTACCAAAGTGTGTGTGTATGCATTGTTACTACACCGGAACAATTAATTAGTAATAGTTGCTGTAACTATTAAACTGTTAGGTTTTCCAGGAGATTAAGGTTATTCTAAATTTCTCTTTTGTTGGTTGTATTTTAACTACAGTCTTTAAATAAATTATGTTTTGTTAAACATCTGTCAACTATTTCATTCACTTAGCGCTGAAAAAATGTCAACAGAAAGGCACCACAGACTTCTGGGGAAGAGAATTCCCATTTGAAATGCCCTTTTAGAATTTCTTCTCATCCATCTTATAGAATCAGAAAGTCATACAGCACAGAAACAGACCATTTAGTACAACTTGTCCACACTGATGAGATATATGATCTGATGTATTCCCATTTGCCCATATTTGGCCAATATCCCTCTAAACGTTTCCTAATCATGGACCAATCCAGATACTTTTCAATGGTGTAATTGCACACACTTTCACCACTTCTGACAGCACTTTCTGTTCACATACCTCTCTCTGCGTGAAAGCCTTGCCCTAAGTTTCCTCCTCAGTTGATCCCCCCTCACCTTCAAACTTTGCACTTTACTTTTGGCCTTTCCTCTCCTGGGAAACAGATCATGGCAATTCAGACTATTCATGCCCCTCATGATATTATAATCCTCTGTATGCCACCCCTCAGCCTCTGACACTCCAGGGGAAAACACTGCAAACTGTTCAGCCTCTCCCTACAGTTCAAGCTATCCAGTCGAGGAACATCCTTGCCAATCTTTTTCTGCACCCTCTCAAGGTCAAAATCTTCCTTCCCTTAGCAGAGGCAACCAAAATGTGAGCAATATTCTGAACGTGGCCTCATCAACGTCCTGTACAGGAGCAACATGCCATCCCAGCCCCTATACCCAGTGCTCTGACTGATTAGGGCAAGCTTGACAAACGTGTCTTCAGCATCCTGTCTACCTGCTACTCCACGTTCAAGGAACTAAGTGCCTGCAACCAAGGTCTCTTTATCTGGCAACGCTCCCCAGGGCCCGAGCTTTAACTGTATAAGTCCTGCCCTGCCTCGCCTCACCAAAAGCAAAACTTCTCATTTTTCTAAATTAGACTCCACCAGCCACACCTTGGCCCATTGGCCTATCTGATCAATGTCCCATTGCACTCTGAGATAATCTTCAACACTGTCCACTGCACCAATTTTTGATGTCATCTGTAAACTTACTAACCACGTCACTGATATTCACATCCAAATCCTTTGTATTAATGATAGAAAGCAGTGAACTCAGCAATGATACTTGCGGCACACCGCTGGTGACAGGCCTCCAGTCCTCCAACCCCTCAAGCCAATTTTGAATTCAATTGGCTAGCTCCCTCTGGATCCCGTGTGAACTACCATCACTAATCTGTCCACCATTCAAAGTCATATCAAACACCTTCCTGAAGTCCAGATAGAAAACATCTACCACACTGCCTTCATCAACCTTCTTTATCACCTCTTCAAAATAATCAAGTTAGTGAGACACGTTTTCCACCATACAAAGTCACGTTTCCTATCCATAATCAATGTTTGCCTTTCTAATTGCATGTAAATCCTATCCCTCAGTATCCCCTCCAACAACTTACCCAGCATTCATGTCAGGCTCACTGGTCTGTGGTTCCCTGGCTTGTCGGGTCACTGTTTCCTTTTCCAGTTCCACTCCTCCACTGGTCACAACAAATTTTAAATGTAACCAGGTTGATGATGTGGCCGATGATATAGATCTCAGACTGGGTCAGGGTCAGTGTAAGTAACGAATCAGGTGGTTTTCTTTAATCTGCTAAAGCAACATGTTTATGACCAAAACAAATTTACTCACACAGTGACGAAAAGAAGAATGCCAAACACAGTTCACACGCACATGCACACATACACACACACACACACATATGTTTGATGACAAACTGAAATGTTAATTTGTCCACATAATGGTTGAACTCATGATAAAAGGAAAAATATGAGAGATTGTCCCATATATTATTTTGCTTCCAAATTTATTCTGCTCGCGCAAATTGCTGGGAATGAGATTATTTCCTGGAACTGTTAAATTATCTGAATCGCCTTTGCTTCAGGCTGTGGGAGATTCCAATGAATCCTCATCATGAACCTCCATGAGTGGTAAAGATGATTGATGTGCTTTCAGCTCTCGTGAATTGATGTGATGAGTTAAAAGGCAAAAGAAAGGGAGCAATAAGCTGAGAAAACAAAGTGTAGAGCTGGAGGAACACAGCAGGCCAAGCAGCATCAGAGGAGCAAGAAAGCTGACGTTTCAGGTCTGGACCCTTTTTCAGGGGCCCCTTGCTCCATGTAGCTGTGTCGTTGCTGCTCATACACAGAGCTATTTCCTTAGCAACAAATGGCCCCACTTGATTTAAAGATATGTTTATATGTGCTTCTGTAATTTGAAAAAAAAAATAGTTTCATGTCTTCAAAACATCTGTGTTAAAATGAATGTGCCTTATTCCTAAACAAATATAGAAATTACTGGAAAAGCTCAGCAGCCTGGCAACATCTATGAAGACAAATTAGAATAAATGTTTCAGGTCAAGCGATCCTTCCTCAGAACCTGTTTTATTTTTTAAAAATTATTTCCCCAGTTTTTTTTCTCCCAAACAACAGGAAATATCCATCAGGTATTCATCATTTACACACTCCTCAAGTTCTTACATAGTCAAGAACATTTCTCATTCTCAGGCCTAAACTGTTACTCCTCCAAAAACATAATGCCTCCATCACAGGACAGTATACAGATAACGATCCTTGAAAAGTTTCAAAGGCCGTTGTGCTTTTGTTTCAGTTTAGGGCATCATAACTACACACAGAGCATCAAATGGAATCTCAGCAATGCCATGCACAGATGCAGGGAACCATGCCTTTAGATCATACCCAGCACCCTTTCCAAGAAACAACATCATTGAATTCACTTTCCAAATCACTTGCGACATCTTTAGAATAACTTATATGATTTAAGTACCAGGAAACACAAATCCCTCTATAACAATGAGCTCTGCGTTCTCCTCCCAGTTATCTAATTTACTGCCATTTTATCCTTTCCCTAGAACACATATATCCCACAACCCACATTGTACAGTTTTATTTGCATTGCCCAAGTTTTTCTCACCAACGTCCCCTGTCTATAAACCATTGTACATGCTCTGCCTCATTTGACATCTTATTGGATGACTATACGAGAGTACTAGCAAATTGAGCTCCAATTCAATGCTGAACTGTTGATGACCTCACACTGAACCCTGAGAAATTCCACTAGTTACAGCTTTCCAGCCTGAAAATCAATAATTATTACTACTCTGAGTTTCCTATTAGCTAACCAGGACACTCTGTGTAGCAGCCAGGAAAATTAAATGCCTCGACCGTGGCGGTCAAGATGTATCTGATCTCAGCAATTCACCAATGCAGTCATTTGCGGTCAGATCATCAGGGAGATTGTACTGCCAATGATCCTGATCCTTAGCATTTCAAATACAAGCACACAAAATAGGCTGACACTTCAATAGAATGCTGCACGGTCAGAAATGCTGTCTTTCAGATGCAGCAATAAATCTAGTCTGCCCTCTCAATCAGGTTAACAAAGTGTGAAGCTGGATGAATACAGCAGGCCAAGCAGCATCTCAGGAGCACAAAAGTTGACGTTTCGGGCCTCGGCCCTTCATCAGAGAGGGGGATGGGGAGAGGGTTCTGAAATAAATAGGGAGGCGGGGGGGGGGGCAGACCGACGATGGATAGAGGAGAAGATAGGTGGAGAGGAGAGTATAGGTGGGGATGAGGGAGGGGATAGGTTAGTCCGGGGAGGACGGACTGGTCAAGGAGGCGGGATGGGGATGGTAGGTGGGAAATGGAGGTGCGGCTTGAGGTGGGAGGAGGGGATAGATGAGAGGAAGAACAGGTTAGGGTGGCGGGCTGGGCTGGTTTTGGGATGCAGTGTGGGGAGGGGACGAACTGGGCTGGTTTTGGGATGCCGTGGGGGAAGGGGAGCTTTTGAAGCTTGTGAAGTCCACATTGATACCATTGGGCTGCAGGGTTCCCAAGCGGAATATGAGTTGCTGTTCCTGCAACCTGCGGGTGGCATCATTGTGGCACTGCATGAGGCCCAGGATGGACATGTCGTCTGAGGAATGGGAGGGGGAGTTAAAATGGTTCGCGACTGGGAGGTGCAGTTGTTTACTGCGGACCGAGTGGAGGTGTTCTGCAAAGCGGTCCCCAAGCCTCTGTTTGGTTTCCCCAATGTAGAGGAAGCCACACCGGGCACAGTGGATCCCGGACACGGATTGAGGTGGAGGGATTATTTCCTATCAGCCTGGTTAACATTTGTCCCATTAACACCACCACAAATACATATAATCTAAATTATGAATTTCATTTTTGGCTGTGGGGGCTGTTTGGAAAAAATTGCCACAATTGGGACACACTAAAATAAAATAAAATGTCTTTGACAAGTGACCTTACAGACATTTGCAAAGCCGTAAGGGACACAGCTTGTAAACAATCAAAGTCTTTTCCCCTGGTGGGGGAGTCCAAAATGAGAGGGGATGGTTTTAAGGAGAGAGGGGAAAGATTTAAAAGGGACTTAAGGGCAACATTTTCATGCAGAGGGTGGTGTGTTTCTGGAATGAGCTGCCAAAGTAAGTGGTGGAGGCTGGTACAATTACAGCATTTAAATGGCATCAGGATGAGTATATGTTTTTGAAGGGTTTAGAGCGGTATGAGCCAAATACTGTCAAATGGCTGATACTTATTTTGGATATCAGGACAACATGAATGAGTTGGACCGAAGGGTCTGTTTGCATAGTGTGTATCTAAGCCTCTATGATTCTATGCCTGAACACTTCATTATAGTCCTGTGTAACTCCTGAGGGGGAGAAGAATGATCTCCTATCTCATTATAACGACCACAACTGTTTGAATGGGGATTTCCTTTCCCTCTGTAACAGCTTTGAGGGTTGGAGTGAGTGATTAGCGGTGATCCACAGGGATCAGTGATTGATTTACTTCTGTTTTTCATCTAAAAGAAATGATTTTGGTGAAAATTATAGAAGACATGATTTTCAAGTTTATGGATGCCACTGAGATTACTTGAACCATGGACAGGCAAGGTTACCCAAGATTACAAAGAGATCCTGATCGATTTTATGAATGAATCATAAAGATGTACAGTATGGGAGCAAATCCTTTGGCCCAGCATATCCATGCTGACCAAGATCTGAAATTAATTTAGTCCCATTTGCCGGACTTTGGCCTATATTCCTCTGAACCCTTCCAATTCATAGACCCATCCAGATACCTTTAAAATGGTCTTTTCACAAGCCTCCAGCATTTCATCTGGCAGTTCATTCATATGTTTTTAAAAATCTTTCCCCTTGCACCTTAAACCTGTCCCTTCTTATGTTTGACTCCCCATACTCTGGGAAAAGACCCTGACTATTCACCCTATCCATGCCCTTCATGATTTTATAAACATATATAAGGCGCACATTTTACTCCACTCAACGCAAATGGCTGTTATCCCAGGCCTGAATTCTGAAATTCAACACTGATACCGCTTCCTTCTCGATCAAGTTACAATTCGAGAAAAAGTTTAACCGATTTGTTCTGACATTTTATGAAACACATCTGTGGGATTTGAATCGAGACTTTTGGGCCCAAAGGTGGAGAGACTACCATCACACTGCGATGGTCCCTGAATCAGCAACATTACTCTCCTATATACTTCCTCATCAACATGTTCTGACAGGCTGTGACACACCTCTGCTACTGGCAGCACTTGAATCCAGAACTTTTGCTCCAGAGCTAGTGATATTACCACAGGTCCAGGGATAGGAATCGAATCCAGAGCTCTGGCACAGAGGCATTCTATGCATTACACGAGACCAAAGTCATGCCCAGATTTTGAGTTACATTTTGCATGCCAGATTTCAGCTGAGTTTGGATTTCTCAAATTCTGGTTAACCTTACCGAATTACACAGGGAAGATTTTTCTGTGTTGAACAAATGCAAGGTACTTGCTTCAAATTTAGGATGCTGAGGGCATGTGCTGTGCCATTAAAATAAACTATTAACATCTGTAATTGCTTGGCTATGATTTCCAGCTTAAATGGTTATTCTTTGAAACACTCCCTCTACTGACCCCTTCTCCCACTGCCAACACACCACCTCCTCCTGGACACCACCCCAGGGCTTCCTACCCTCCCTCGGCCTCTTCCTTTCCAACTGCCATTGAGACATCAATCGCCTCAACCTCTCCACCCTCTCTTCCACTCCAATGTCTCCCTCGCAGAACATGCAGCCCTCATCTCCCTGCACTCCAACCCTAACCTCGTGATAAAACCCACGGACAAGGGAGACGCAGTTGTAGTATGGAGCACAGACCTCTACATCACCAAGGCCCGGATCAGCTCTCTGACACCTCCTTCTACCGCCCCCTTGATCATGACCCCACTCTCGACCACCAACACATTGTCTCCCAGATCATCCACAATCTCATCACTTCAGGTGACCCACAGCCCCCAACTTCATCATTCCCCTGTTTCTATCTCCTTCCCAAAATCCACAAACCTGACTGCCCTGGTTGATCCATTGTCTACGCCTGCCCCTGCCCCACTGAACTTATCTCCAATTATCTTGAATCCATTTTCTCCCCATTGGTCCCAAAAATCCTCACCTCCATCTATGATACCACAAATGTCCTTCACCTCCTCCAAAACTTCCGATTTTTTGGTCCCCAACACCTCATCTTTACCATGGATGTCCAGACCTTATTACTTGTAATCTCCATGCAGATAGCCTAAACGCTCTCCGCTTCTTCCTGTCTCACAGGCCTGACCAGTTCCCCTCCACTGTCAACCTCATCTGCTTAGCCGAACTCATCCTCACCCTTAAAAACTTCTCCTTCAATTCCTCTCACTTCCTACAGACAAAGGAGCTGGCCATGGGTACCCACATGGGCCCAATTAATGCCAGCCCCTTTGTAGGTTACGTGGAGCAATCCTTCTTCTGAAGCTACACTGGCCCTCTCCCCCAACTCTTCCGCCATTATATTGATGACTGTATCGGTGCTGCCTTGGACTCCCACAAGGAGCTTGAACAGACCATTCACTTCACCAACACCTTCCACCTCAACCTTAAGTTTACCTGGACTGTCTGTGATATCTGTCTCTCCTTCCTGGACATCTCTGTTTCCATCTCTGGAAACCACCTGGAAACCGATATCTGTGGAACTTGTATCTGGACCTTTGGGCCCAAAGGTGGAGATACTACCACCACACTGCGATAGTCCCTGACAATGCAACCTTAACCTCCTGTATATTTGCTCATCAACCTGTTCTGACAGGCTGTGACACACGTCTGCGACTGACAAGACTTAAATCCAGAAATTTTGGTCCAGAGCGAGTGACATTGCCACAGGTTCAGGGACGGGAATCAAATCCAGAGCTCTCGCACAGAGGCATTTGCACTACCCATTACTCAAGACCTAAGTCATGCCCAGATTTTGGGGTCACATTTTGACCCAAAACGTCAGCTTTCCTGCTCCTCTGCTGCTGTTTGGCCTGTTGTGTCCATCCAGATCTATACCTTGTTATGTCAGATTCTGCAGCATCAGCAGTTCCTACTATATCTGTAGACTGCAAAGTTAGGGAAAGAAATTCTGCAGATACATTCTGCACTGTGAAGAATCTCGATTAGACATTACTGAACACCTGACATGATAAAAGAGCATAATTTCCAACCCCAAAAGATCATATTGCAGATCATTATTTCCCGCCTCTCACGCGTGACTGCCCTTCTCCAAAAACCGTTGTATGTTACAAGGCAATAAATGATATTCTAGGAACAAAAACAATGTTGCTGGAGCAGCTCACCAGGTTTGGCAGCATCGGTGAAGTTAAAAAACAGAGTTAATATTTGGGGTCCAGTCACCCTTCCTCAGAAGTGATAGTGGCTGGGAAAATGTCAGTTTATATCCCTAAAATAAGAGGATGTGTGGGGTAGTGAGTAAAGGATAGGATAGGGCCCAAAGAGAAAGAAAGAAGTTGGACAGACAAAGGAGTTGCTAATGATCATACTGGGAGGGTGAATAGTTGTTAATGAGGACTGTTAGTGACTAACAACAGGGAGTGTGTAATGGCAGGCTGTGTGGTAAAAAGGCTTGGTGTGTGGGATGGGGAATGGGACATGGGAGAGTTTAGGCCCTAAAGTTATTGAACTCAATATTGAGTCCGGAGGGCTGTAGGATCCCCAAGCAGAAAATGAGGTGCTGTTCCTCCAGCTTGTGATGGGCTTCGCTGGAACACTGCAACAAGCCAGAGACAGAGATGTTGACCAGGGAGCAGCGTGGTGCATTAAAGTGGTAGGCAACAGATAATTCAGGGTCTTTTTAGGGAGCAGAACATAGATATTTTTCAAAGCAGTTGCCAAGTCTACACTTCGTTTCCCCAATGTAGAGGAGACCACGTTGTAAGCAGCGAATGCAGTAGACGAGATTCTGGGAAGTGCAGGTGAAGTGTTGCTTCACCTGGAAGGTATGTTTGGGCCCTTGGATACTGGGGAAGGAGGGGGTAAATGGGCAGGTGTTGCACCTTCGCCGGTTACAGGGGAAGGTGCTGTGGGGCTGTGGGGAGGTGTTGGGGGAGAAGGAAGTGTGGGCCAGGGTGTCCTGGAGGGAATGGTCCCTGCGGAAGGCAGACAGGGGAAGGGAAGGGAATATGTGTCTGGTGGTGGCATCTTTCTGAAAGTGGCAGAAATGGCATCTGATGATCTTCTGGATGTGGATGCTGTTGGGATGGTTGGTGAGGATAAGGGGACCCCTGTCGCTGTTGCGGGAGGGGAGAGAAGGGTGAGGGCAGAAGTGTGGGAGACGGGTCGGACCTGGTTGAGGGCCCTGTCGACAACACAGCTTGGGAATCATTGGTTGAGCAAGAAGGAGGACATGTTGGAGGCTCCCTTGTCGACGTTGGACTCATCTGAACATATGCGACAGAGGCAGAGAAACTGAGAGAATGGGATGGAGTGTTTACAGGAAGTGGGATATGAGGATGGATAGTCCAGGTAGACGTGGAAATCTGTGGGTTTATAAGGGATATTAGTGGCCAGTCTATTCCCAGAAATGGAGACGGAAATGTTAAACGAGGGAAATGAGGGGTCAGAGATAGACCAGGTGAACGTGAGGGCAGGGTGTAAATTAGAAGCAAAATATTTGAAGCTTTCTAATTCCAGACGAGGGAGAGAAGCAGTACCAATGATATCTTCGAAGCATTCGAGAAAGAGTTGAGGGTGGGGGGCTAGAATAGGACTGGAAAAAGGAATGTTCCACATACCGCATGAAGAGACAGGCTTAACTAGGGGCCATGCGGGTACCCATGGCAATCCTTCTTATCTGAAGAAAATGAGTCTCCTCACCACCGGCTGGTCTGCAATCCACTCCCACCCGCCTCCTCCCGCCTACACAAGGCAAACCAAGCTCAGGGTCTTTGCGAAAATAAAGACCGGAGTTTGTCGAGATTCTGTAGATAGGAGGGTCTTTCAAAACATGCCAGGGTTGTGTGGGGGGTGGGAATATCACTCATTGGGCTGTGGTGTGGCAGATTGTGTTTAATTTGCCTAAATGATAGAAATTGCTTTTGGCAAAACAAACAAGGGCAGGACTTATACAATTTAAATTAGGGCCTTTGTTCGTGTTGCAGAACAGAGACTCGGCCATCAGGTATAATTCTTCGAAGTCTGTGTCACATACAGACAGGCTGGTTAAGAAGGTATTTAGTTCGTTACCTTCTTTGCTCAGACCTTTGAGTTTGGGAGTTGGGGTGTCATTTTCACGTTGTACAGGATGTTGGTGAGGCATCTTCTGAAGTACTGTGTCCGGCCCTGGTTGCGCTGTTGTAGGAAGGATACTATTAATCTGGAGAGGGATCAGCAGAGATTTACCGGGATGTCGCTGCAGAACACCTATGCTCCATTCGCAATAAACAACTACACCTCCAGTCGGGAACCGTTTCAACTCCCCCTCCCATTCCTCACACAACATGTCCATCCTGGGCCTCCTGCAGTGCCACAACGATGCCACCAGAAGGTTGCAGGAACAGCAACTCATATTCCACTTGGGAACCCTGTGGCCCAATGGTATCAATGTGGATTTCACAAGCTTCAAAATCTCCTCTCCCTCCACTGCATCTGAAAACCAGCTCAGCTCGTCCCTGCCTCTCTAAACTGTTCTTCCTCTTACCTATTCCCTCCTACTTCACGCCGCACCCCCATTTCCTACCTACTAACCTCATCCTGCCCCCTTGACCTGTCCGACTTCCCCAGACTGTGCTCTCCCCTCCCTTCCTCCTCACCTGTGCTCACCTTTACTGGTTAAAAAAGACATGGGGGCAATTATTTCACAGAGAATTGTTCGTGTATGGAATAAACTTCCAGACAAAATGGTGATACGGGGTATAGTTACAACGTTTAAAAGACATTTAGATAAGTACATGAAGAAGAAATCAGTTTGGATGGTGTTGTGAGCCGCTGCCCTCCCTGGCCCTCTCAGAATAAATCCCTGATGGCTCCCATTCTCTGCCGCAGCCTGTGCAGTGGCGTTTGGAGACCAGCAGAGGGTGGCATTGTATCACATCAAACAGCACAGAGACTGTCAGACCTGCCCCACACAAACACACAGAAACACACACAAATACACCAATACGTACACAGATAAGGGGAGCATATCAGAATTTCTCTGGCTCTGTGGTTTGTCAATATTTCATTCATTCCATCTGGTGTGTGTCAGGATTTCTGTTATTCCGTGGACTGCATTTCATTATTTGAGTCACTCCATATGAGTACATCAGTATTTGCCCTCTCCAGTGAGTGTGACAGTATTTCAGTTGTTCCATGGGGACTGTGACACTATGAGATTTTCAATGCTTGATTATTGAAGATATAAGGACAAGTTGGGAGACTAGTAAATATTACAGGTTAGTTTCAGTATCTGAGCTGTCTGAAGGAGAAGGTGTCGGAGGGAGACTCCGTGCTCCCTTCCTGGGAGCTGGTGGAGACGATGTGTTGTGAGCCCACCCTCCTGCCCACAGAGACCGGGGGGATTCCATTTGTACTGGCTCGATATAAAAGGGAGGTGGCATCAGGGGCACGGTTTCTAAGCTGTGCCAGGTGGGAATGGAACTGACAGTGGGCTTAAAGTGAGAATTACCCTTCACTGAACATTGCTCCTTACGCGCTCGGTGGGACGTGTATATTTTGAAATCTCCACACGGGTCGTCCTGTTTCTCTCCGGCTCATTCCAGTGTCCTCCCTATGCGGCGGGGGATGGTGGGTGAAGGAACTAATGTGGGGAACACCACCGTCCTGCTTGGCACTTTCTGTCCTATTCCAGGCTGTTCCTCCTGGAATGAGGGAAAGGGAGGGAGGGAATGAAGGTGAATGTGCATGGCCCTGCTGTTAGTGATGGTGTAGGTGAGGGGGAAGTGGTGATGTGTCCGGATTGAATTGGTTGACAGTGTTGGATCCATGCAGTGTTTTCAGTGTAGGGGAGTAACGGAGAGAGAGAGAGAGAGAGAGAGAGAGAGAGAGAGAGAGAGAGAGAGAGATAGAGAGAGAGAGAGAGAGAGAGAGAGAGAGAGAGAGAGAGAGAGAGAGAGAGAGAGAGAGAGAGAGAGAGAGAGAGAGAGATGGAGCAGAGAGAATACGGTGATACTTACCCTGACAGAGCGGGGAAGATGATTGTTGCTTGTCCTGTGTTGCTGGACATTTCTTCAGACTGCAGGTACTGCACTGAGCTGGGTGCTGAGCTTAGGCCAAGCTCGGTGGGCCTGGTGGTGTGTTTTCCTCTGCTCATAGAATGGTCCTCCTTTTCACTAGCCCATTCACCAGGACCTCCATGTCCCTTTCGATAAATCTTAGTGCAATTGCCCCTTATCTGTCAGGCTCAGGGTAAATCGTGCAGGCTGGCTCCGAAATGAGAAAGGTCAAATGTGTGCCCATTGGCCTTTTAAAAATGGCACCTGTGCCTGGGATCATGGAATACCCGGGCCATCCAGGCGATGGGAACTATTCTGAGCCATGATGGTTGGGACAATCAGGCTGGCATTGAATGAGAGGAATGCCATGTGCTGGGGTAGGTAGATAATGAGGGGAGTTTGACAAGATAGCATCAGAAAACTATTTCAGCCTCCTGCAGACTGTCCCTCTGTTACACTCAATTGAAATATCACTGAGACAAATTATCGTTAGATTCAGCCCAATGATCCAAAGACTGTGCTCACCACAGTCTCAGTCACAAATGCAGTACAAATGCTCATTCAAAACTCTCCATCATCTGAACTCACAGCAACACCCTCTTCACACATCATTCCTGAAAAACTGACCCATGTTGCAAGATGCTTTCAAAATGTCTACATGTCAGCATTCTAAAACTTGTGAACACATCCTTCCAGGGCGCTGTCTCTCACTCTCCCCCTCTCTGTCTACATATCCAACCCCTCCCATTTGTTCATATTTAAACTGATTCCCCACCAACTCTCTCTGGCAGTGATTTTCACACCCATGGCACCCCTTGTCATAGCGCATTGGAGATATGGAGCTGTAAATGGATGGGAGCTGCACATCCTGTCACTTCCAGAATGGGCTGCAAGTTTCCCCAGGCTGGGCAGTGATTTAACACAGCATTACTGAGCACTGCGTTGGGGTGGTCTGTACAGATCTACACACTGGGAGGGTAACTGCTCCGGGTTTACAGATCAGTTCAGTGGTGTTCACTTCACAGCCCCCCGTGCTGGAGAGATACCTGGTCCAGGTTTATAGATCAATGCACTGGTGTGGTCTGCACAGCCCCCCGTGCTGGACTGATATCTATTTGCCTGGTGAGGCCTGCACAGTATCCCACTCTGGGCAAATTGCCGGGTTGCATTGAGCAGGACACTAGCCTGGTCTGCACAGTGCTCCATGCTGAACAGATATTCCATCTGGGTTTGTGGTGCCTGGGCTGGTTCTGTGAAGTGGATTGAGAATGTGAGATAACTGACCACTTCAGCTGATCTGGCAATGCCTTTAATTTGTGTTTGCCAGTTGTGTTGAGTTTGGGGAGAGATTCCCACCGCGAGGCTGAGTGGGTCTCACCAAAACTGATGGACAGAAGGGCCTTTGTGATGTGGATCTTTGTGATTCCAACACATCTGTAACAACATTCCCCGGAACATTCTTTAAGGGACATTATTTGTGAACCGTTGGATGTCAATAAATTGAACAAAAGCTAAGAGCACGGGGGAAAGGATCCCGTTCCAGGGAGAAGGAGACACTGTTTCAAAATCCCCTCAGACAGATTACGGGGTGAATACATTTTCCCTGTGTTCATGTTTCTTCACAACCAAAAATTGACCACAATTTAGACAAAAAGACAGAAATTTCCGAACTCTGTTTGTCTTCAAGGAACTGGGAGAGAATCCTTCAGGACGGCAATGTCTTCACCCTCGATATCAGGAACTGTAAAGAAGTGACCTGTGGCTGCTTGCGAGAGATCGAGTGTGTGAGAATGTTCAAGAAATCATCTACTCTTACGGATGTGCGTTTGTGTCTTTCGGGAGGGAGAGTTTCGTCTTATTGTATATGACGTTTTTCATTTTAAAAATTGAAACATTACTTTTTATCATTTCGGTTTCATTTTTTTTCAATAAATCAGTGATACATTTGAAAATGTCACTGGAGCCTCAATCAAACTGGTAACTTTGCCTCCAGGCTGATGTAATATTTAATTGTTTTCCTTCCTCACAGTTAATGTAGTGACGATCTACGTCCTGCTTTATAAAGATTGTGGATTGTCTCCATGTGTCAGGCGTTACCTGGGGGCCATGGCAGTGGCGGATCTACTGGTCATTATCCTCGACCTGATATTGAGACACATTCCCGTTGTTTATCGGGAACAGTTTTATTTCCTGCGGTCCATCCCTGTGTGTAATATCCACGCCGTCCTGCTTTATGCAGCCACTGACTGTTCTGTCTGGTTCACCGTCACTTTCACCTTTGATCGATTTGTGGCCATTTGTTGCCAGAAGCTGAAAAGTAAATATTGCAGTGAGAAAACGGCGGCTGTGGTTCTGGGAACAGTGACTGTGCTGAGCTGTTTAAAGAACATTTTCTGGTATTTTATGCTCACAGCTCGGTATTTTCTGCTGAATGGCCCCTGGTTTTGTTCTGTAACAATCGTTGTTTTTGTCTCTCGTGCCTGGGTCACAATCGAGTTCCTCCACAACATTATAACCCCGACTTTCCCATTTCTCCTGATTCTGCTGCTCAATGTTTTCACCGTCAGACACATTTTATTGACCAGCAGAGCCCGCAGGAGACTCCAGGCTCACACCAATGGGGACGGTCAGTGTGACACAGAAATGCAAAATCGAAAAAAATCCATCATTTTACTGTTTGTGATCTCAGCCAATTTCATCCTGTTATGGTCAGTGTTAATGGTGTTTTCAATCTGGAACAGGATGTGGATGATTGGGTATGACTCTGTGTATCTACATCCCTTTGTGCAGGGATTGGGCTTCATGCTGCAGCTCCTCAGTTGCTGCACAAACACCGCGATTTATGCCGTGACCCAGACTAAGTTCAGGCAGCAGCTGAAGAATGTGCTGAAATATCCCTTTACCCAAATTCATCAATCAATCAAATTCACTCATTAATCAATCCATCCAAGATTTCCTCATTTCAGTTCAATGTTTCAGCAATGAAGCAGCCTGTCGCTATGGTAACAGACTGAGGGTCGTGCTGGTTTATCCAACCTTATCCCACAGGGGGTTACAGGGAAACATGTCAATGTTTCTCTCAACTCACAGGCCAAAGAGAAAAGGCCCCATTCCACTGACTGCCTCCATAACTTCAATATGTAATTAACGTTCATTAAAAAGTGCCAAGCAGCACAGCAAACTATCTTGATGTTTGTCTTTGTGTTGAAGAAGCTCAGCTGGAGATAGACAGACTCAGCCCCGAGGGAATGGAGCGATTTCGGTACTGAGCTCAGGAGTTGGGTGTAAGTCAGTCTGTCCTTGTGTTCATCTCTCATAGAATAGAATCACCAACCCAAGGAAACCTAAACAGATAAATAGAAAGCGGGACATAACACCAGCTCTTCGTCAGAGGATCATTGATGACGTTGCCTCGAATGGTGACGAAATGTCTGAAAACTAACCTTCCAGCTCAGCGAGCAAACTCACATCCATAGAATAGAACCCCTGAATTGTGGAAACAGGCCCTTTGTCCCAAAGAGTCCACACCAAACCTCAGTGTCCCAAACAGGGCCATCTCCCTATAACCCACCTTAGCTCCACCTCCCTCAACACTACGGTCAATTTCGCAAGGCCAGTCCACCGAATCTGCACAGCATTGGACTGTGGGAGGAAACAGGCGCACCCGGAGGAAACCCATACAGACATGGGGAGAATGTGTAAACTCCTCATAGATAGTCACCAGAGGCTGGAATTGAAACCTGGTCCCTGTCTTTGTGAGGCAGCAGTGCTATCCCTCCTGCTCGTGCTCTCCCCCTCTGACCCACATTTCTCCATACCCTCATCCCTCTCTCCATTTCGCTTCCTTCTCTCTTTCAACCAACCTTCTGCAAACCACTCCCTCCTTCTCTCCCTGCATCCCGCCTCCCTAACCCACCTCTCGCTAATCCCCATCACACTCTTCCCTTCTCTCCGTTCTGCCCCCTTTATGTCTCTCCCTACCCCTCTTTTTACCATTTGTATCTTCTCTCCCCCCTTGCTCTCACCTCTCACACTGCCTCTGTTTCCTTCTCTCTACCTCTCTATTTCTGACCCACTACCTCTCTCCCTCTCTCTCTGCCCCTTCTTCCTTGTTGTTATCACTCCCTTCGTATCCCTCACTATTCTCTGTAACTGCCCTGGGTCACTAGCTCCAGGCCCAAATCCCCCTGCCCTCCAGTCCCTGCCCCTGTTGTTCACTCTGTCTCCCCTCCCTGTTGATCTCGCTCTCTCGCTCTCTCATTGTTCCTGACTCCCTATTACTCACTCACTCTCGCTCACATGACATCGCTCGGTCCCCGTTCCTTGCTCACTACCTCCCGTCCCACACCCACTTTCACATCCCACTGCCTCACTCCCTCCCACTCACCATCCCTACCCCTTCTCTCCCTCCCACTCCCCCACCCTCCCCCTACCACCCTCTCACTCCATCCCCTGCCCTGCCCTTCCCTCCCTCCGCGCCCTCCCCATCCTTCACTCCTCACCCACGCTCCCTCCCCCCACCCTCCCCCTCCCTCACTCACCCGTACTCCCCCTTTGTCCCTCCCTTCCCAGTCCTGCGCCTCCCTGCCTTCCTCCCCTGCCCTCTTCCTCCACCCTCACCCTCCCTCCCTTGATCCCCTGCCCCTTCTTCCCTCACTCCATTGTCCTCCACCTCCCTTGTTCCCTCTCACTACTTCCTACTCCCTTGCTCCACCTTCCATCCCCTCCCTCCCTCTCTCCCCCTCCCTTGCCCACCCTTCGTGCTCTCCCTCCCCACCAACTGTCTCTCTCTGTTGCTCTCTCTCTCTGTTCCTATCTCCCTCTTGCATTGACTCCACCTCCCAATGTCAATCTTGCCCACTTCCCTCATGCTCTCAACATCTGGGATAGGTGCACGTTCCATTGCTACAAATACAGAGTGAGTATGGGTTCTCAATCCGTTGTTGGCAGAATAGTTTGGTGTGTTTCGCAGTTTGTTGATTGGAGTACAGTGAGGAAGGGGTTCACAGGCCAATGCAAGGAGAACAGAATAGGGAAGGGTTCACAGATCATTGTGAAAAGTCTCATCAGTGAAAAGCCTAAACAAGATTTGCTAAAGGGCAAAAGACTGGGCATGGGTTCACAGGCCATTGCCAGGGCAAAAGGCTGTGGATGGTTTCACAGGCAGCTGCTAAAGGAGCAGAGTGAGGTTAAGGTCACAGGCCATTCCTTGGGGATCAGCTTGGGAATGGGTTAGCAGCCTGCTACTATCACAACAAATTGGAGATGCGTTCAAATGTCACTGCAACGAGGATAGAGTGAAGATGGGTCCCCAGATCAGTGACAGCGGAACAGAGTGCAGATGCATTCTCACATCAGTTCCAGGAGGACAAATTAAGGAAACATTCACAAGAATTTTCCTGGGGTTCAGCGTGAGGATGCTTGCATGGCTGATGCTTGGGGAACAGAATAGGGATGTTTTCATAGGTTGATGCTACGCTGAGAGGCGGGGATGGATTAGGTTTGTTGCGAGGGGAACAGTGTGGGTTGTTTCACAGGCCGTTCATAGTGAAACAGTGAGGGAAAGGGTTAACATGCTGTTGCTAGGAAACAGTTTGGGGATGGGTTCACAGGTCATTGCTAGGAGAACAGATTAGGGATGAGACCACAGGTCGTTGTGAGTGCAAAAGTGTGGGGTTAGTTTAATAGGCTCTTGCTCCAAGTGCTGATTGTGTATGTATTTATAGGTTGTTGCTAGGGGAATGGATGTGTAAACAGGCCAGTGCAAGGAAACACATTAAGATGGGTTCAAAGGCCTTGAAAGGATAAGAGAGAAGGGATTGTCCGGGGTAGCACAATGGACAATGTAATGACGTCTGCTTAGGGATCAGGAGATTGAAATTTTCTCTCTGGTCGAGTGCAGTTCATGAATTCTTTATCCTTCCAAATTACTTTTTCTCATTGGCCTGAAGCCGTGATGCGGTTTGAATTACTTTTGCACATGACCGAGAATCCTTTCACAGTCTAAAATCAGTAAATGTTACCAGAAATATCTGAGTGTATGTCCCAGCATCATCAAAGGAGTGGAACATGAAATGGTGACACAAGCTGCTCATGGGCACTTTTCAATTTCCCAAACCCACCGACCTAATCATGCAGTTCCTGGCAATGGCAAGGAAACAAAATAGAAAACCCATTCTGAGCTTTGTGAATCTTGAGAAGCACTTTGGGAAGTGGAATCAGAGAAGAATTAAAGATGCAACTGCCCCACTGAGCAGAGACAGTCGCCTTTAAGTATCTGGACATTGACTCATGTTTTCAGGGTCATTAACTGATCTGAGACATTGAAAGGATTCCTGCCACAGATGTTTTGCTTCTGCTGTTGTCACTATCAAGAACAATAAATCCTGATTCCCTCAACAGGAACGGAGATAGGCCATGGCAGTGAGCATGCCGAAACCTAACCGCTCGCAGGAAGGATTCAATTATATTTGCATGAATATTTCTTCTGATTTATTTTCATCAAACTCCCGTTCTGTCACTCATCTCTGTTTGACATTAGAATATTATCTACATAGAAAATGAATGAAAACACAACTCTGGTGGAATTTGAACCAGCTAGATAAAAACAGGAATTTTATCTCCAAGAGCGGGTCCACTCCCTAATTATTAGGGGATGACTTCCCTTACCAATTGGGGGGAAAAAAAGCTCAGTTCCATTGATAATGCTTAACAGGGAAACATATGCCAAACATTTCAAACCATGAAATATTTTTACAGTCAACGCTATTCAACTGCATGCGTTCACAAAATTTATTTATACCTAAATTTCTTTTATCTGTTTCTGAAAATCATGATCAGCTGTGTTGCAATTTACAATGGGCTTCACTTTCAATAATATGCCACACTTTTCAAAACCATGAGTGTTTTCACACTCAGCCTTAATAATCTGTTCACAAAATTTCTTTGCACCTCAGGTCATCCCCTCCCTACCTCCCCACCTATACAGTCCTCTCCACCTATCATCTCCTTTACCCATCTTCGGTCCGCCTCCCCCTCTCTCCCTATTTATTCCAGAACCCTCTCCCCATCCCCTCTCTGATGAAGCGTTTAGGCCTGAAACGTCAGCTTTTGTGCTCCTAAGATGCTGCTTGGCCTGTTATGTACATCCAGCTTCACACTTTGTTATCTTCAATTTTCTTTGACTGTTTTTCTTCATTTTGGAAGGAAATCACATGTTTCTGCACAATGCTTAGAGCAGTGGAATACTTTCTACTTGTGGTTGGTTGGCTCACTGAGCTGGTTCATTTTTCTGCAGATGTTGCATTACTCCAAAGAGAAAAAGAGTAACTCTTCTAAAGACAGTGGTTACCCAAAAAACTGGGTCAGAAGATGCCTATCACACGAACGACACCAGAAAGATACCACACGCTCCGAAATACTCATCACGTTGCCTTACATCAGGAACAAATTGGAATTGACTGCAAGACTCCGACGACCACTGGGCATCAGAGTAGCACACAAACCCACATCAACACTACGTCAAATGCTCATCCAGAACAAAGACCCACTACCCACTGTGAATAAGGCCAATGTCACGCACAGGATTCCCTGAAAAGACTGCAGCAAACAGTATGTTGGACAAACAGGAAGGAAATTAATCACAAGAATACACAAACATCAACTGGCAATCAAAAGACACACCCAATACTGAATCATCTCCATCAACATGAATAACAAGAACCATCAATTCGATTGGGAAAATGCCAGAACACTGTGACAGGCAAAACAGAGAAAAGCATACGAATTCCAATAAGCCTGATACTCCACTGAGAAAGCCATCAATATACAAATACAGCTCGACCACAAATGCACTCCATTGCAAAGAAAACCGGAAGTGATGTAATCCAGCTCAACGGACACACAGAGTTTAAATAACAGGCGGGAAAACGCAACAGCGCTTCATCGGAGGTTGCACTAATGTTGCGAACCAATAGAGAAATGAAACCTTTGCTGAACCACAAACCAGCTCGGCGAGACAACCAAACACAACATCAACAACTCTAGCGACGAGTCTACTCAAATTTTAAAGCTATTTGCTTTTTCTCCAGTCAATTCTCGATCAGTTAACCCTGTATCTTCCTCAAATTCTTTCTTCCAGTAAGCACTTCAATCCGGAACAAATCTATCAAACCGTTTTCATTCCAATTCAGACACAAGGCTCACCTTGCAGAAGGCATGTGATGGCACTTTCAGTGATACACTGCCTCCCCGGGAGCTGCAGACCTGCCCAGCGCTGCTTCAGACAGCACCATCCTTCCTGTGACATGCCCCACCGTGAATGGGAGGACAGATAGAAATAACACACTCTTGTCAATGTGTCAATGTGCAGCTAATGTTAGATTGTGCAGTGCCTCAGTAACGTGGGAGGAATGATGTTACAGAGGGCTTGTGATAGTGGGAGGGTAGAAATGTCTGTGAGAAGAGGCGAGTTTGAATTCTGATACATCAAACGCAGACGTGTGAGAGAGGGTGAAATTGTGATCAGTGATAATGGGAACTGCAGATGCTGGAGAATCCAGATAACAAAGTTTGAAGCTGGATGAACACAGCAGGCCAAACAGCATCTCAGGAGCACAAAAGCTGACGTTATGGGCCTTGATCATTCATCTCTAGGCCCGAAACGTCAGCTTTTGTGCTCCTGAGATGCTGCTTGGCCTGCTGTGTTCATCCAGCTTCACACTTTGTTATGTGAGAGAGGGAGAGTTTGAGGGAAATAAAATCACTACCTCAGAGCATATTTTCATGTAAATCAGTTAATTTCTTAATGAATGACGAGTCACAAGGAGGAAAATGGGGAAGAATAACAGCGACAATGACACGGATGCGAACCAAGGATACGGCAGCCACAATGCAGAATATTAACTACTATACAATCACAGCAACACAGTAAAAGACATTATTAAAAAACATCATAAGAACAATGGCCGTTTATGTGTTCGGAACAGCACCAGATACAGAGTGGGAACACTTGGCGATCAGCGGACTGACGTGTAAGAACTCAGAGTGGGCTGCAATCATTAAGTTCGATGCTCCCAGGCACTATCATTGTGTAGGTTGAAGACTGAGATTGATAGATTTCGACAAACATTGACAGTTCAGGGGAGAGTGCAGGATATCGTTGAAATGTAGATTTGAACAGTGTTGTAGTTTAACATCAGTTACTTCACCAGTTTTCTCACACAAGGAAGTAACCACTGCTGCAGAAGACGACAAAATCCCTGTACCCAGGCCCGGAGTCAGAGAAACTCAGTGGTGCAGCCACAAATATACAACAGGAAATGGAGATGGCAATGAGCGCTTGGGGCGACGCTGCGCCTCCAGTGACACAATGGGGGAGCATGCGATCTTTCTATGATGGTATAGAGGTGCATGAAATGCCGAGGCTGTGAGCTCCAAACTCACACGGATCAGCTTTTAGCGCCATGGAGCAGGGATTATTGGGGCATCAGGCTGTGGGAAAATGCCATTGAGCAAAACAGAATTTATTGGACCCAACCAGTCTCTCTATTTAGATAATGGTCAGTACCCCTGGAAAATGCCCTATTATCGTATTATTCAATTTTATTTAAACAGACACAGGTCATTAAAATAATCTAAACTTACGAAAAGTAACAGGAATAGACAATGGTGTGATTAGGCTCGAGTTTTCCTCACGTTGTGGAGGAAAAGCAGGAAGTCGGAGATGAGAATTATCAGAACAGGAGTGATCTCATTGAATGACTGAGCGGCCTGAATAAGGTGAATGGCAACTCGCTGAGGACAAATGTGTTTTCTTTGTCAGTGAAACTCGCTGCATCACAAATTCAGGACCATTGAATTGAAGCAGTGATGGTGATTGTCTCTGATGGCTGTACATGTTGTGACTGTTGCCAGTTCTCCTCATGTCCATGTTAACACCGTAACTGCAGTGTGGAAGCCCACAGCGGGCCAGTGGTGCTTGGATAACGCACCTGACTATGGATCACGAAATTGTAGGTTTGGCTCTTACCTGGCTCGAGTTCAGTGAGGGATTTTATTACTTCTCCCTGCTCTGAAGCCGAAGTGATGTTTCACTTCCTGCAGGAACGAGAACCCTTTCACTATCTCCTATCAGTGAGTGTCACCTATGTCCCAGCCTCTTCAGAGAAGGGAAAGTTTAAATTTAGTAAAAGTTGTTCATACTGACCTGCTGGTTTCCCAAACCCAGCGACTCAAGCACTGCAACTACTGGGAATAGTAAGGAAACGAAACAAGTTGCTCGGTCTCAGCTTCAACGAACTTTAGAATATCTTTGGGAAGTGGAATCAGAGGAGAATGAAGGGTGAACTGTATGACTGAGCAGAAAGAGTTCCGGCACCATTCCCATCTTTAAGAGGCTGGGGCGTTGATTCTTATGTTCTCGGGGGCATGAACTGATCTGAGACATTGAAAGGATTCCCTTCAGAACAGCTTTACATTTGCTGTAGTCCCTGTCAGGAACAAACAGGAACGATCAGGAACCTTCTGAGGAACGATCACTAGACCCGAAACATTAACTCTGTTTTCCCCTCCACAGATGCTGCAGGCCTGCTGAGCTTTTCCAGTAACTTTGATTTTGTTCCTGATTTACAGTATCTGCAGTTCTTTTGGTTTTTATTCAGGAAAAATCAACCCCGATTCACTGACTGGGAATCACACCCAGGCCGCAGAGGTGAAAGTGCTAAATCCTAACCAAGAGACCACCAGAGCAGAGGGCAAAAGCACGTGAGTTGTTTCTTAATCATGCAACTTTTCACTTCTTTCCTCTTCCAAAATGATAGCATCATTAAGTTTTTATCTGCCCATCAATCCCTGCTTCCAGCACTTGGCCTGTAGCTTTGTATGCTCCGAAATTTCAAGCGTTCATCTCAATAATATTTTCCTTGTGATGTTTTAATCTGATCTGAAATGTTACAATAAATAGGATTGAAGTTTGAGATGGTAAAACTGTGTTCATGTCACCCTCAGGGAATTGAACCTCATTTTCACCCACAACCACCATTAATCAGAGACATTCCCTCGACAGTGACATAGGTATCAGGAGAGACCAATTCCCAGAAAGTAAGGATTTCACCCACCTGGCATGTATTGTTCACTTTCAGACTTCAAAATCAGAATCTGTTTACAGCAAAGAAAATAATCATTCGGCCTCTCCCCTGTCCTTGTTACTGTCCCATTGTTCCCCCATCACTCTGCAACTTATACTACTCCACCTCATTCTTCCTGCCAAACTGGAACTGTTAGCAATTGGTTCTGAAAGATCTTTCGCAAATACCTGGAAGGAGAAACAGGAATGTGGTATTCCAAATGCATTTCTGGCCGGTGAAGGAAATGACATGGCGGTGTTAACACTGTTGCATCAGAAATGATTTCAAATGATGTTTAAGGAGCTCCTTTGGTTGTTGAATTCAGAAGGTGGTGACAATTCCTGCAGATCCCAGAAGGAAATGAACTCACGGACATTGGCGAATCAGCAACCTACAGATCCAAAACTGCAGGCATCGGTGTCCTCTGAGAGACGGTCTCATGCATTAGAAACTGCATTGTAAGAGATAAATGAATAGACTGTGCATAATAGAGCAAGCCAGTGTTCAAAAATAGTGTCGTTGGGCCCACTGTCTTTCTGCGATTTCGTGGGTATTACACTTGCCTCTCAGCGTTGCGCCCTCATTATCCAAACTAGTTGTGTGTTTCCCATTTTTCAATAACTGTGAGCAGAGTTTGTTTTTATATTGCTGTTCTCATCACAAAATCTTGCTGTTTCTAATTGGAGACAGGGGATTGGTAAAAAAAAAGGTTCTGAAGACCGAGAGAATCTGCTGCAGACATTGTCAAATTGATCAGAAGCTTTCTCCACCCTTTCACACGATAAGGGCCAAACGTGAGAAATGAAGTTTCTGCAAATTCTGTCCCAGGGATGGGCAGGAAGCCGCTGATCAAAGCTGCAGTGGCTGCTTTCTGCTGGCAGCAGGGAATTGGAGAGAGGGGTCAAATCGCATTGCTTGTCTCTGTCTCACTCTGTGTGGAACAGGGAAAGAGAGACTCTTTGATGGGTGTGTTTTCAATTCAATCCTAGAATGGATTTTGCGTGGGTTAAATGGAAAGACTTGGAGTCTTAATTGCTTGACCAAAGCAATTGAAGCACACGGTCTCGATCCAGCATCTTTTCCAATTTACATTCTGATGCTGATCCAGTGAGCCACAGAAACGGACTTCAACAAACTGTGCAAAATCCCAGAATGTGGAAGTGCCGATATTGGACTGGAACAGACAAAGTTAGAAACCACACGAGGCCAGGTTATAGTCGAACAATTTTATTTGCAAACACAAGCTTTCGGAGCCCCACTTCCTCATCAGATGTCAGTGAAAGAGATGTCGGACACAGAATTTATCACGAAAAGATCAAAGGACCACAACACTCTCTGATTGGAGAATACACTGTACTGGCCTGCTCCTTGGACCTCTTCCAGTCCCACTCTGAGTGGAGCTATGGTGCTGTTTAAATACAATCTCATCATCGCGTTCTCGTGGGTGAAATGTTGGTATGTGGTCTGTAAAATTGTTTGATCTGAAACCGCTAAGCCAGTATATCTGGGTTGTCTTGAGCCACTGCTCTTTCAGCCACTGGCCAATGGAGACACAGAAACTGGCACCAACATGGCATTCAACATCCCCAAGCAGAGATCTGAGGAGGCGCTGTACAGCTGGAGCTCTCACTGTTTTCAGTACATGTTGCCCATTTTACCACTTTGATCACTGAAACTGTCAGAGGATCGAGGAACTGTAAACACTCGGAAGAAAGAAGACATTACAAAATTGACCTTTTCCCGCATAAGTGATGCTGGTAACACTGGGATTCAAACCCACACCTCATTAGGTAATGGAGCTTAAATCCAGCTCAGCCACACTACAACTTGAAACAAAAGCTTCAAAATAGCCATGACTAGTGTTAACAGTAAATTAGAATATTTATTAATCTGATTAGTGTGAAGAAACTTCAAACCTCTTTTTTTTGTTTAAATTCTTCCCCAAGACGTGAGTACTTCAGCATTTATTACAACGTACCAGTTATCCCTGAGAAGATGGTGGGGAGTGGTTCGCTGAAATTGGATCAATCTGGCCAACTGTCCGATGCTGACTGAAGGAGCTGTTCAGTCATCACTTCAATCAGCCTCCACTTGATACTGAAATAGAGGCCCTCAGATATGCCCACTACGACCAGCACGGTGGCTCAGAAATTATCACCACTGCCTCACAGCACCAGGTATCCGGGTTTAATTCCACCCTAGAGTGACTGTCTGTGTGGAGTTGGCGTATTCTCCCTGTGGCTGCATGGGCGTGTTCTGGTTTCTTCAACATCTCCCAAGATGTGTAGGCTCGGTGAATTGGCCATGCTAAGAAGCTCTTGGAGATCAGTGTTGTGTAGATTAGGTGGGTTATAGAGGGAGGCTGCTCCGAGGGCCAGTGTGGACTGTTAAGCCGAAGGGCCTGTTTCCACACTGTAAGGATTCTATGTAATGGTCTGAGGAATGACAATGACCCAGAAACCAAGGGCGTATCTCACTTGGCGAATGATTGAACCATTTTTGGACAGCAACATTCATGAAGGTTTTGAATTGGAGTTCGTGGTAATTGTTAAAAAAGGGCCTGCTGTGTGAGTCTATTCAAACAGCAGCAGAAAATCTGACCAATTAGCACCCACAATGAGCCTTCGACGTCCAAATATTGAGACAGATCCCCTGTGCCGCTTTCCAAAATTTCATCAACCTCGTTTTTCCTCCTCTTTCACTCCAAAGCCTCTCTTCCATGTTGTTCCTCAGTCTATTGTCTGACTGGGATCTCCAGCTCTGATGTGAAAGTGAACTGTCAGTCCACTGATTCTGCCAGAACTACTGTGTCCATTTAGTTCTCAGACACTTTGCAATTCACCTTCCTTCAGAAAATATGCACAAAACAAATAATACATTATTCCCTGACTAGGGACCGTATTGTAGTGGAAACGAAGACGCGGGAGCATCAGGCACATAAGTTCTGAAATCTTGCAGGTTGCTGAATCATGGGAGCTTCAACATCACTTCGCATCAATCACTTCCTCCACCTAGACACAACCAATGACTTCCATTATGGAAGTGAATGCATCATTATCAACTATGTGGATGACACAAAAAATAAGTAAGAAGCTAAAAAATGAGTCAGAAGTCAAGAGTAAACCATCTTTATTTGAAATCAAGCGCATTCGGAGAGCTGCTCCTTCATCTGTTGATGGAATTCAACTTTCATTTTGCCTGTATTTCTGTATGTATTTCCGTATTCTGCATGTCCGCAGGAGAATGGACAATTAATGCAGAGAGTGATTATTATAGTTATACAAGCTACAGTCAGAATACAGTGAACAGCTTTGGAACCCATATCTAAAGAAAGATACATTAGCAGTTGGTCAGTGCAGTGAAGGTTCATCGCCTTCTCTGGTGTGTCGAGGGAATTTTGCGTGACAGAAATTGAGGAGGTTAGGCCTATACTCATTGATTTTTCAAAGAATGAGTGAAGACTGCATTGAAATAGTTAATATTCTTAGGGGGCTTGACAAAATAAACGTGGGGAGGATGATTTCTCTGTGCGGAAGAGTTTAGAACCAGAGGTCAACATCCCATTCTGAGGGGGACAGGGACGAGGAGGATTTGTTTCCTCTCAGGGGCTATGAACCTTTGGAATTCTTTACTACATAGGGCTGTCAGGCTGGGTCGATAAGCATAAACAAAGATCAAATGGACATTTATAATTGGTACGGATTAAGCGGATAAGGCATGGCAGTGGAGTCTGCGGATTGTCAGATTATCTCTGATCTTGTGAAATGTGGAAGCGGATAAAATAAGCCATGTGATTTATATTTGCTCCTGCATCTTATTCAATACAACAAACTTATCCATTCTAATGACTTATTTTTCTCATTGTCATACTTGATGTCAATTTACCCACTCTCTGATTCGCTGCCTGCTTCTCTCCCGAATTTAACTCGATTTCCCTCTGCCTGTAGAGTTATCAGAATAACCAGCTGTTTGGTGTAAATATAGGCTGATGGTGAATCCAAACTTTAACTGGAAAGCAATGAGTGGGAATGTAAAACTGAAAGTGATAAGCTTACAGACGACATTTAAAATGACAGATGGTGCTGACCTCCCGGTTTCACCAATATGTTACTTATATGAATATGCCCAGTGCCCATTACCTTCTTCCACTCTTTTCATTCTTGTGCATATTGTAAACCTTTGGAATGCTGCATGTTTAAACACATGTTCAAACTCTGAAGAAAGGGCTTTACTTTGTTTATTTATCAATAATACCTAAAAGGCTGGGCGATATCAATCTATGTGAAATTCAAAAGTAAAATGTGAATGGCTGCAAATTTCAATGCTGTATGAAAGTCAGTGGGCAGAACGGCAGCAAGTGTGGTGAAAGAGAATGCAGTTCCAAATACCTCAAGTTCTAAGTTTCGTTAGATTTCTCCCCAGGCTGGTTCTCTATACCGTTGATTTCTACTGCACAAATGGTCTTCATTTTTAAGAGTGCACTTGGCGTGCCCTGGCCCTTTCTGAAGAGTAATAGTTTCACATTTGCTTTACGTGTGAAGGCGCCCTGGATCAATGCCAAGTAGAAACCTGATTTGCTGGTGTCACTAAATCTCTGGCATATTTGGAAGCGTGGTTTAGAATTGCCCTGCTGCTACTTGCCTGAGTAGTTCATGACCCTGGCAACCCCGCACTGGGTTGAATTGTGGGAAGGGATTTTTAGCTCGTTTCACAATATTCAATTTACTGCAAGCATGCACAGGTCAGTAAAATTATCTAAGTATATGAAAAATGACAGTGATGTACAATATAACAAAGTGTGGAGGTGGATGAACACAGCAGGCCAACCAAGATCTCAGGAGCACAAAAGCTGACTTTTCGGGCCAAGACCCTTCATCAGAAAGGGGGATGGGGAGAGGGCACTGGAATAAATAAGGAGACAGGTGGAGGTGGACCGAAGATGGAGAGAAAAAAGATTACAAGAGAGTTGCAGTGGGAGAGAGATTCCCTGAGTTTGGTCCGGAGGGAGGAGGTTAACTCGATGCACAAAGTTGTGATTAGGATCGAGTTTAACGGGGTTGTGGAGGAAAAACATAAAAGCAATGTTTTGAATTTTTCAGATCTGTGGTGAACTAATTGAATGGTTGCTTCCTGACGACAAACATGTTTCATTTGACATTGACACTCATCAGAAGAGGAAGGATAGACTATTGAGATGTAGCGGTGATGGTGATTCTCATTGCTGGTTGTTTAACTTGTGAATGTTACTATTACTGCTCATGCGGCTGTTAACATCGCAACACAAAGGTGAATAGTCCAAATGAGCAGTGACAGTGAAGGCACCTTTCCTCTCTTTAAGAGGCAGGAACATGGAATCTGATGTTCTCATGGACATTAAATGATCTGAGACTTTGAAATAAACACTGTCAGAGCTGCATGGCTTTTGTAGTTGCCACTATCAGGAAAAATAAGCAGCAATTCCCTGACCAGGAATCGAACCGGGCCGTGGCAGTGACAACGCCAAATTCTAACCACTCGACCACCAGGGACATTGATAAGGGCTACTGCATCATTTCTTAATGACGAAGCTTCTGACTTTCTTTTTCCACTGCCGTTCTATCTCCTCCAAAATGATTGCATCATTGTGCTTTTACAACACGGAAAGAGGCTCAGCATCCCAGTTCACAGCACTTGGCTCATAGCCTTGTGTGCTCTGACACAACCAATGAGGCAGAGGGGAGGAGGCGGTGAAACGTCTGTTTGAGATGCTGACATCTATGTGAGAGAATGGGGGTTTGAGAGAAGATTGTCATCACCTCAAACAATATTTTCACGTAAAAAAGTTTGATACTTTATCACATTTCCGGGACACATGCCACAAGGAATAGAAAACATTGCCACAAACACCCATGTCTTCATTCAGATTCAAACTGAGGTTGTTGTGGTCATAAGGCAGGTACGAACCACTACACAATCACACCCCCATACAGGAGAGCATGCTTGCAAAGTGCACTCACTACGGTGGCAGAGGAAATGTTAGGAACAGCAACAGACACACAACAGGAATACTTTCCAAATAGTGCGTTGTAATGGACTGGGATTTTTATCGTCAATGTTTCCAGAGGCTGTGGACATTCCATCATTTAGTGTTTTGAAGACTGAGACTGATAGATTTATACAAAATATCAAAGACCTGGGGAGTAGTTCGGGCTGTTGTTGTAATGTACTTATCAAAAGCAATGCATTTTATCATTGGTTACTTCACCAGTTCCCTCCCACGAGGAAGTAACCATTTCTGCAGGTGACCATACAATCCCAGTTCCCAGGCCCAGAACCAGAGAACTTCAATGAACCAGCTGCGATGATATAACCGGACATGGAGATGGCAATGAGTGCGTGGAGCTATTCTGTGATAATAGATGACAGGATAGTCTGTGCACTTTAAACCAAGACATTATAACAAAACTGAGATAGAGTCAAGGGGATCATGTGCAGAAGGATGAGAGAATGCAAAGCTGAAACAGGAGTAACCAGGCTGATATGGATAGAAGTGACACAATCAGTGAGCATGCGGCCCTTCTATGATGGTGCTGAGGCGCGAAAAATGCCCAGGGGGAGAGCTCCAACCTCTACCGGAGCAGCTTTTATTGACATGGAGCAGGGATTATTGGGCATCAGGCTGTGCGAGAGACTATTCAGCACTTTTAATCTGAAGCAAAATAGTTTTCTGCAGCACAGATATTTGTGCATTGTGGGACGATCTGTCCATGAAAATGTCTCAACTTTAATGTAAAATGCTGCAAATATTCAACTCATCAAGAGAGAAATGTGTGCTGGGAAAAAATGGAGACAACATTTTAGCCTCCTTACTTTTGTCATGAGGCTCACCATCCACTGGGTTGAAATGTAGGAAGGGATTTTTCGCTCGTTTCACATTATTCAATTTACTGCAAGCATGCACAGGTCAGTAAAATTATCTAAGTTTATGAAAACTGACGGTAATATACAATGTTGTGATTAGGCTCGAGTTAACTGAGGTTATGGAAGAAAAGCATGAAAGCACTATTGAGATTTTTTTCAGATCAATGGTGAACTAATTGAATGGTTGCTTCTTGACGGCAAACATGTTTCATTTGACATTGAAACGCATCGGAAGAGGAAGGAAAGACTATTGAGATGAAGCGGTGATGGTGATTTTCGTTGCTGGTTGTTTATCTTGTGAATGTTACTAGTACTGCTTAAGCCACTGTTAACATCGCAACACAAAGGTGAATAGACCAAATGAGCAGTGACGGTGAAGGCACCTTTCCTCTCTTTAAGAAGCAGGAAAATGGAATCTGACATTCTCGGGGACATTGACTGATTTGGGACATTGAAATGAATCCGGTTAGAGCTGTGCTGCTTTTGTTGTTACCGCTGTCAAGAACAATAAAACTGGATTCCCTGACCGGGAATCGAACGCAGGCCGCGGCAGTGAAAGCACAAAATCCTAACCAGTACACCAACAGGGATACTTACAAGCCCACCTGCATTATTTCATAATGACACAACTTCTGGCTTTCTTATAACACTGGTGTTCTTTCTCCTCCAAAATGACTGAATCATCATGCTTTTACAGCTGGGAAAAAGGCTCAGCATCCCAGTTCCCAGCATTTGGCTCATAGCCTTGTATGCTCTGACACAACAAATGAGGCGGAGGGGAGGAGGTGGTTGACCGTTTGTTTGAGATGCTAGCATCAGCCTGTGGCGAGAAAATAGTCATTGACCAAAATAGAATTTATTGAAGAAAATCACCCTCTGTGTTCAGATAATGACCCCTATCTGGGGGATGTATCTCAATTGTCAACTGCTTACCATACATTTTAAACCGGAGAAGGGTCACCTGAGGAGACATAAAAGAAGGTGATGTTTTCACTTGATGACGTTTCCCGTATCGCTGACATTGTGCTGGATAAAATCGGCAAAATCTGTTATCTGTTTTGTAGTACTCAACTTCCCGCATGCATATTCCTACACGTTGTCCAAATGATGGAAAGAGAATTAGATTTATCTCATTGAGCTCTTTGAACGTTATTGTCAAATGATTGAGACAGTGAAAGTAGAAATGTGTGACTTCTGCAGGTTTGCAGCTTCAGTCTGTATTGGACTGTAAAGAATTTGATAGATTTGATCCTGATTGAAGGGTTTACTGGAAACAGGGAGCTGAGCAAGATATTGGATAAACCAATTCAGCTCTGAGAGCAGAAACAGTAAATTCCTTTCTTGGAATACAAATGAGGTTTTACAGCAGAGAGAAGTTTGCTGCATTGAATACGGGTTAATGGGACCATCATCCCTTCACAAGACTGGGTTAACTAAGGAATTAGGAGGGGAGCTGTCTCGACTTGCTTGTCTTTAGTTGTAATGAAGTTACATGGAGAAATGTCGCACTTATGATTTATTATTACAAAAAACATGGTTTTTAAAGGTGTGTTTTATTATTCCACGTGACTCATTGAAAATTGCAAACGAACTGAGTTTGTTGTGTTTTAAGTGTTAGATTGCGGAAAGTTGGTTAGCTCAGATCACTGGACGGGATTTGCGTTGCTTAGTGATCCATTTAATTCCTTCCCGAAAGTCTGTTGGGTTGGAATTTTCCCGACATTTGACTCCTAATTCAAGTATTTTATTGAATTCAAAGAACAACACCTGTGATTCCAAATTAATAGCCGAACAGAAATGCCACTAGTGCCACGCCTCTCTGCAAGTTGGTTATTTTCCCATTGTGTGGGCACACATCCAAAATATTTGTCTTCACATTCTCCATGTGTGTTCCTGCACTGCTTTTGCCTCAACGAACCCAATTGCCAAAACCCCGATATCAGGAAGTCTGACATCATTGAGAGCAGTTCTGTACGAAAACCTGATCGAGGTGTTTGACAAAATGGAAGGCAACCTGGGTCTGCCCGGGTTTTGAGGCATTGTCAATTCAATAGTTTTAGAAACAAACTTAGCACAACTCTTTCTAAACTAAGTCAATTCCCTGTTGCTTCGGGAGAAAAGGCAGCAAATTGTGTCAATAACAGCTGCTTCCCGTTCTGACTCCGTGCTCCCAGAAAGCCTGCTGTTTCTGCCCTTTCTCCTGGACCGGCGTTGGTCCATTTCCTTCCTCTGGCAGGCAGTGCTTTGCACTTGACCAAGCTAATGTATTTTGGGAAACTGCCCTTGCCTGCACAATCCGACAATGTACAGCATCCAAAGAGCAATAGAAGCAGTTCGGGAGATTGCATTGAGATTGAAGGGAATACTCTCGGCTTGTGGAAAATTATGTCGATGAAACAAATGAAACTGGCAGGTCAGCATACAAGAGGATCTGGTTTTGTGGATCATTTGAGAAAATGTTAACAGCATAGGACCATTTGAAAACACTGATCCCTGGTTAATGAGTCCAGCTCGCTCCCACTTCACAAGGAATGCTCTTGCCTGCTATTTAGTGATGGCTCACTGAAGGAGACAAATATTCACATATTCATTCCACACAACAGCAAATAGACATGTTGAGGAGATGTTCAATGTAGGACGAAGGAAGTTGTTAAAAGAGAGCCACCAACTCACTGAGATCAGCCAGTGATCAGTTATGTAAAGCTGCCCTCTCGCTGACATTAATCGATTTGAAAATTTTGTGAAACGTGCAGATGAGAAGGAGGTAACTCTGTCCAGTGTCTCTGTGTTGAAGGAGAAACGGAGGACTCACCCCAGGCCACTTTCCACAATTGCAGCAGTAGAGCTACAGATTATAGAACACGAGTGGAAATTCCAGTGAGGTTTTAAATGAGCTCAGTGCTTCTCTGTCATATATTGCCTGCTGTGAGCTCCATACCCCTATTACCTTCTGTCTGAAAAAAATGCCGACACCCCATAAATCGTTCTGACTCCATTAGCACATATCCATCCTCAAAACATCCCACACATCTCTTGGTATTGTTTCCTAAATTGTGCATTCCATGACCTTGTTGGATCTCCCCAAATACATCACTTCACTCATTCAAGGGCTTAGTTCTATTCACCATTTTTTTTCTGCTTGCCTGACCAGCCGATTGATATCTTCTTGCAGACTACACCGACACTCTTTATTTTCAATGAAGTTCCCAAGTTTTGTGTTGCCTGCAACATTCTTAATCAAGACTCCAATATTGATCCGCAAATGATTCAACATATCTGTAGGCCAATTAAGGGCATTTCCAAACAACCTATAAAATACCAACAGGACGAGGCAAGGTAGACAAAAGGTGCATGTTCCCAATCACTGGAGAGTCCAAATCCAGAGATCAGCGTTTGAGGATAAGTTGCAGCAATATAGGAATGAAGTGAAGGGACGATCATCACCAGAAAACAACAAACCTGATGTATTCTGTGCTTCACAGAGCAGTTGACGCCAAAACATTGATTATTTTTACAAGAAGGAGTTAATTATACTTCTGAAGAGTCAAGGGGCAAAAGGATATGGGATGAAATGTGAAACAGGGTACTGAGTCGAGTGATCTCTATGATCTCATTGAATAGTGGAGCAGGCTGGAAGGACCGACTGGCGTCTTCCTGTTACAATGTCTCTGTGTCTGTCACATATATCACGTGACCTTGCAGAGACCTTGTTGAAACAACACTGGAAACAGATTATCAGTGAAAAAAAAACTATCGACAAAAATCCATTGTTTCTTGCTGAAAATTTGTATCTAATTAGTGCGGTGCTCTGACACTGATTTCACTCTTCTTTGAAAGATATATGTAAATAGCTTTGCATTCTTTAAGGTAGAAAAGGTGATGGCAGTTGGTGTAGTGTGGGTCATGTCATGGAATGAAAAAGCTACATGACAGCAGGGATGTAAAACTGTCTATGAGGAGTGTTTTCCAGATTTGTGAACAGTGCACGATGTTGTTAAAAGGAGTTCTATTGAGACCACCTCTCACCTGAACAGATATTAATGAACTGCATTTTTGGGTGCAGACAGTTTCGAAATCCAAAATCAGATAGAAACACATAGAGTCAGAGATCACAGAAACCCGACCTTATACTCAGAGGCCATTTGGCCCATTGAGGCCGTACTGACCTTCAGAGTGAAACAAATTTGCTGGAAGAGATCAGCAAATCTGGCAACATCTGTCAAGAAAAACTCAGAATTAACTGTCGGGCCATGTGGCACTTCCTCAGACCCGAGAGCTTTCCGGAAATGTGTACTTACCACGGCTGAACTTTCTGGTCTACACATCCCTGCACACTATGGTCAATTTCCAATGCCAATTCACCTGATCTGCATATGTTTTACCTGTGAGAATAAACCTCAACAGAGAAAAGGGGAGAAGGCACAAATTCCACACAAAATGCTTAGATCGTCCCCAGCTGGGAAGTGATCCACGGTCTCCTGCATGACAGGCTGGGATACTAACTGTTATCCCATCAAGGACAGTGCTTGCACGACTCCCCCCCCAACTCCCTCCCAACCACACGCACCGAGCCCCCTAAATATGCATTAGGCTCGTTAATTTGTTTACTATCCTAATTTTATTTTCCATCTCTTGGCTCATAGTCTTGACTGCCTTGGCATCACAAATTCACATCTGTATGCTTCTTAAAATGATTGGGACATCCGCTGTTACGGCACTTACAGACAGTGGCTTCCAGGTTCCAAACACCCACTAGCTGAAAAAAAGTTTCCTGCCCATCTACTCAAATCTTCCGACGTCTTACTTTAAATCTCTTTCCCACTATTGATCAATATTGCAATGAAGAGCAAACGTTTCTCTCAGTCGACCCTATCAATAACAAACATTGTTTTATACATCTCAATCTTGCTTCCTGTAAATCTCCTCTGCTCTAATAAAAACAAACCCAGTCTGTCCAATCTCACTTGATAACTGAAACTCTTCAGCTCACGCCATATCCTGGTAAATCTCTACTGCATCGTTTCCAGTGCTATCACATCCCTGCTGTAATGTGAATTTGCAGAACTGCACACAATACTCTAGCCATGGTCGAACAAACAAGTGAAATAAATGACGCAGAAACCACAGGAAATGGTCTTTCCTTCGAAGTCTCTTTTGATCAATGTTGTTCTGTGTTATTTCCCTGAGTCTGATACTCCAATAATCGCTGGTAGATGTCAGTAAAAAGCTGCTACATGATGTTTGGTCTCACAACCGTAGTATCTAAGTGGATCGAGTGTTTTGAAGGTTCCATTACGAAGTCTGGAGCACGTTTACTCAGCAAGAGTCACCGTAGCAGGGCAGACTGAATGGCGTCAATGTGAAAATGAGTGTAAGATTGTGCAGTGCCTCGGTGAAACGAACCTAGGAAGGTTAAGGATCGTTGGTGATTGTGGAATGGAGAGAAATCTCCAAGAGCTGTGTTTGAAATCAAATAAATCAAACACAGTTACGTGAGATAGCAAAGGTTTGAAGGAAGAAAATTATCTCCTCTTGGAATATTTTCATGTAAAATGTTTGATATTTTGCCTCATTTCTGTAGCACATGTTGCAAGGAATAGAAGGTGCAATCGGTGAGCATGCAATCCTTCTATGATGGTATAGAGGCGTGTGAAATGCCGAACCTGTGAGCTCCAACCTCATCCAGAACAGCTTTTATTGACATAGACCAGGGATTAATTGGATATCAGGATTTGGGAAAGCAATTTTAATCTAAATTAAAGAGATAATCAGAACTGCAGATGCTGGAGATTCCGAGATAACTAAGTCTGGAGCTGAATGAACCCAACAGGCCAAGCAGCATCCCAGGAGCCCAAGTTTTCAGCAGCACAGATATTTGTGGATTTGGGGAGTATCTGTCCGTGAAAATATCGCAATTATGAAGGAAAATGTTGCAAATATTTAACTCATAAAGAGAGATATCTGTGCGCACGGAGAAATGGGGGTAATGTTTTCGCTCTCTGAACGTTCTCATATGGTTGAATTTCCACTGGGTTAAATTGCAGGAAGGGCTTTCTTTTGCTAATTTCATATTATTCAATTTCTTGCAAACACACAGAGGTCATTAAAGTAAATTAAACTTCCAAAATATACCAGGAATATACGATGTTGTGGTTCGACTTGGGTTTTCCTCACATTATAGGGGAAAAGCAGGAAAGTGGAGTTGAGATTTATCAGGACAGTAGTGATCTCATTAAACAGCTCAGTGGTCTGGTTAGGGTGAATGACTGCTCCTGTGGACAAATATGTTTTCTTTGACAGTAAATCTCGCCACATCACGAAGTAGGGGCTGTTGAACCGAATCAGTGATGGTGACTATCTTTGCTGACTGTTCACATTATACATGTTCTTGTTGTCACTCGTGTCCATGTTAACACCCGAATGCTGTGTGCAAAGGACAATAATGTTGTGGGCTGCTGTCGTAATGGAAAGCGGACCTGACTATAAATTAGGAGATTGTAGGTTTGACTCCTACCCTTGGCTTGACCGCAATGTCAAAATTTATTGCACCTCCCGACTCATCTCACTCACTGCTCTGAAGACGAGATGACGTTTGAATGTCTGCAGGAACGAGAACACTTTCTGTCTCCTGTCAGTGAATGTCACGAATGCCTCAGCCTCATCAGAGAAAGGAAACCTGAGATTGCCCCACAAGTTGCACATGAGTATCTCTTAGTTTCCCAAACCCACCGACCCAATCACTGCAGCATGTGGCAATGGCAAGGAAGCAAAACAAATCGGCCTGTCTCAGCTTCAATAATTGTTCGAATCTCTTTGGGAAGTGGAATCAGAGGGGAATGAAGGTAGAACTGTCTGACTGAACAGAGATACTTCAGGCACCATTCCAATCTTTCAGAGGCTGGGGCATTGACTCTCACATTCTCGAGGACAATAACTGATCCGAGATATTGAAAGGATTCCCGTCTGAACTGTTTTACCTCTGCTATTGTCCATGCCAAGAACAATCAATTCTGATTCCCTGAGTGGGAATCACACCCATGTCGCGGAGGTGAAAGTGCTAAATCCAAACCACTAGGCCACCAGGAATGAAGGCGTAAACATGTACTTTTTTAAAAATTACGCCGCGTGGGACTATATTTTTCTTCCAAAATGATTGAATCATAGAGTTTTTATAGGCCCGTCAATCCCGTTTCCAGCACTTGGCCTGTAGCCTTGTGTGCTCTGACGTTTCAAGTGTTCATCTTAGTAATATTTTTTTCCTGTGACGTTATAATCTTAAAAAAAATCTCAACAAACGGGACTGGAGTTTGAGATTGTAAAACTGTGTTCATGTCCCCCTCAGGGAACTGAACTTCATTTTCTCCCACAAACGGAAGCAATCAGACACATTCCCCTAGAAGTGACAGAGACCTCAGGAGAGACCAACTCCCAGAAAGCAGGGATTTCACCCACCTGATTTATATTGTTCATTTTCAAATTTCAAAATCAGAGCTGGTTTAAAGAAAAGGACAAAATTATTCCGTCGCTGCCCTGTCCGTGTTACTGCCCCATTGTTTCCTCATCACTCTGCAATTTATACTGTTCCACATCATTCTCACTTCCAAACTGGAACATTCCTCACATCAGCTGCTTCCAAAAGATCTTTCTCAAATACCTGGAAGGACAACCAGGAATGTGGTATTTCAAACACATTTCTGGCTGGTGGAGGAAGTGACATGGTGGTGTTAACACTGGTGCATCAGAAATAATTTCAAACGACGTTTAAAGAGTTCCGATGGATGTTGGATGCAGCAGGTGGTAACAATTCTCTCAGGCCCCAAAAAGGAATGAACTCAGGTTCACTCAGTGAATCACTAAACGACAGAACCAACACTGCAGTCATACATGCCCTCTGAGAGAGGGTCTGATGCATTAGAAACTGCAATGTAATAGATAGCTGGATAGCCTGTGCATAATAGACCAAGCAATGAAAAAAATAGGGTCATGATTCTGCATGCAGCGGTAATTCCAATCGCCTCACAGCACTGCTCCCTCATTATCCAAACAAGATGTGTTTTTCTCACTTTTCATTAAATGTGAATGGAGATCGTTTTTATATTGCTGTTCTCATCACAAAATCTTGCCACTTCTAACTTGGAGACAGGGGTTTGGGCGGAATGTTTCCAAAGACAGGGAGAATCAGCTGTTGCCGTTGCCAAATTTAACACAAGAAAAACTGTTCAGGAAAAACGAGTTTCTGTAAATTGTGTCCAGGGATGGGCAGGAAGCCACTCATTGAAACTGCAGTGGCCGCTTTCTGCTGGCAGAGTGGAGTTGGAGAGAGGGGTCAAATCCCACTGTTTGTCTCTGTCTCAGCCTGCATGGAGCAGGGGAAGAGAGAGTCCTTGATGGGTGTATTCTGATGTCAGTCTTGTCATAGATTTTGCTTGGGTTAAATGGAAGAACTTGAACCAAAGCAACAGAGACCCTGCATCTGCATGGCCTCGAGCTGGTATCTTTTCAATTTACATTCTAATGCTGATCTGTTGAGCTAGGGAAACAGACATTTACAAACTGTGCAAACTCCCCTGGTGTGGATGTGCTGATATTGGACTGGTACAGACAAAGTCAGAAATCATACAACGCTAGGTTATAGTCCAACAGGTTTATTTGAAAACACAAGCTTTTGGAACCTCACTCCTTCATCAGGTGTTAGTGAGAGAGGAATCAGATACAGAATTTAAAGCGAAAAGATCAAAAGGGACACACCACACTCTGATTGGAGAGTACGGTATCACAGCCTGCTACTTGTCCCTGTCCCTGTCCCACTCCGTGTGGAGCTGAGGTGAAGCATTGATGGTGCTGTGTAAATCCAACCTCATCATAGAGGTCTCGTGTGTGAGATGTAGATACGTGGTCGAGAAAATTATTTGATCTGAAACTGCTGAAGCAGCATACCTGGGTGGTCTTGAGCTACAGTCCTTTCAGCGATTGTCCAGTTGAGATGCAGAAACTGACGCCAACATGACATGCAAAGCCCCCGTAGCGAAGATATGAGGAGGCGTTGTGCTGCTGGAGATCTCACTGTTTTCAGGACCTGTTGCCCATTTTACCGCTTTCATTACCGAAATTGTCAGAGACCTGAGGACTGCAAACATTGAGAAGAAAAGGAAGCATTACTTTTTTGACATTGTCCAGCCTCCATCTGGGGTACATCACAAGCAAATCAAGTAGCAGTGGGATTTGAACCCAAGACTCAACACAGGTAGGAAATTAAATCCTGCACGTTACACTGCTCACCCATGCTCGTGCATGAAGCCCCTCTGCTGAAATTGTCATAGCTAGTGTTTGCATTGAATTAGAAGACGAACCTGAAGAAACTTAGAGCCATTTTGTATTCTTCCCTTGGATGTGAGTACTTCAGCATTTAATACAACTTCCCAGTTGCCCCTGAGAACATGGTGTGGAACAGTTTGTTGCAATTGGATTGATCTGACCAACTGGCCTGATACTGACAGAAGCAACTGTTCAGTCAACATTCCAATCATCCTCCACTTGATACTGGCAGACCGGCACTCAGATATGTCCACTGAGAACAAGAAAGTTCTGAGGAGTGACAATATCGCCCAAACCGAGGGTGTCTCTCACTTACAGAAATACTAAACCATTTTGGGACAGCAACATTCACGAAAGTTTCAAATTGAAGCGAGTTGCAATTGTTAAAACAGGGCTGCTGTGTGGGTCCATTCAAACGGCAGGCGGCAGATTCTGATCATTTAGCGCTCACAGTGAGCCTTCGAGCTCCAAATCTTGAGACAGATCCCGTGTGCTGTTTTCCAAGATTTCATATAGCTCGCTTTTCCTCCTCGTTCACTCCAAAGTCTCTATTCCGTGTTGTTGCTTGATCTATTGTCTGTCTGGGATCTCTAGCTCTGCCGCGAACGTTGAACTCTCACTCCACTGATTCTGCCAGATCTACTGTGACCATTTAGTTTTCAAACACGTTGCAAGTCACCTTCCTTCAGAAAATATGCACAAGATCAATAAGTTATTATTCCCTGACCAGGGACCATACTGTATCGAAAACACAAAAGCATCAGGGACACAGTTCTGAACTCTTGCAGGTTGGTCAACATGATTTCACATCAAGCACTTTCCCCCCAAATGCAACCAATGACTTACATGATGGAAGTGAATGTATCATTGTCAACTATAAGGATGACACGAAAATAAGTAAGAAGCTAAATAATGAGCCAGAAGTCAATAGTCCAACATGTTTCTTTGAAAACAAAAGCATTCCGAGAGCTGCTCCTTCGTCAAGTGTCAGAATTCAACTTTAATGTAGGCAATGTGACAAATAGAATGGACAATGAACGTGGAACTGGATTGTGAGAGTTATACAAGGTACAGCCAGGATACAGTGAACAGCTTTGGAACCCACACCTAACGAAAGGAACATTGCCATTGGATTAGTGCAGTGACGGGTCACCACATTCTCTGGTGTGTTGAGGGATTTTTGTGTGAGGAGAGATTGAGTAGGTTGGGCCTGTGCTCATTGGATTTTAAAATAATGAGTTAGGACCGCATTGAAACAGTTAATATTCTCAGTTGGCATGACAAGATAAATGTGGGCCTGATGTTTTCTGTGTGAAAGATTTCGGGACCAGAGAGCATGATCCCTGTCTGAGGAGTCACGCACTGAGGACAGAGATGAGGAGGATTCATTTTCTCTCAGAGGTGATGAATCTGTGGGATTATTTACTGCAGAGTTAGGCTGGGTCGATAAGTATCATCAAAGCTCAGACATTTGTAATTATTTAGGTTATGCAGGATTAGGTGGGCAAGGCATGCAAATCGAATCTCCAGATTATCATATTATCCGTGATCTCGTGGAATGGGGAAGCGGACTGAATGGACCACATGATTTATTGTGTCAACCTGCATCTTATTCCATGCATCAAGCTTATCCTTGCTAATTATTTGTTTTTTTTTCCTGGTTGTCATATTTGATATCAATGTACCCCCTCTCTGATTCACTGCCTGCTTCTGTTCCGATTTTAATTCGACATCCTTCTGTCTGTCGAGTTATCAGAATAATTAGCTGCTTGGTGTAAATACAGACTGATGGTGAATTCAAGCTTTAAATGGAAAGCAAGGAATGGGAATGTAAGACAGAAAGTGATAAGCTTACAGATGGCAGTACAAATGACAGAGGGTGCTGATCTTCCTGTTTCTCCAATATATTAGTTACAATTATTTGCCCAGTGCTCATTATCTTCTTCCACTCCTCCCCGTCTTGTGCACATTGTAAACCTTTGGAATGGTGGATATTTTAACACATGTTCAAACTGTGAGAAAGAACATTACTGTCTTTATTTCTTAAGAAGATTTGTAAACGCGACAGCTGTTCTGCTTCACACAATGAGTGAAATCATTCTCCAAAGAGAATATCTAAGTTTCAGAAACGCTGTACAGTTCATATTTTCTTTATCGAAGCATAACCAAATACAGTTGATCACAGATGCATTACATTTGTTCCACAAACAATTCTCAAGATGTAGATTCAGCTTTGCATTGAAGTTGTTTTGATAGATGGGCTATCGGCATCTGGTGGGAAATTGATATTGTAACCAGGCATACCCAAATGGCTAAGAAAATGTGCGAGTGGGGTAGGGATCCTCAAAGCCTTTCCCTGTGCCTTCGCTGTTGTTGTGTTGCACTCGCAACATCGGAAAATGCCATATCTGAGCAAATGATTCCTTGTGGTTTTCGGAGCTGGATTGAGATTCCAGTCTCTGAGGAGGCTTCGGTTGTGTGGAAACAAGGAGTGGACGATCTGCGTTTAAGTCAAACGCAACAAAATGTGCTTGCTGCTCGCAATCTGATCTATGATGTTGAACAGCACAGACCTCCCTTTGGGTCAGCATCCAAACTGTGTTTATGTGGTGCATTGGCATGGAATGTCCCCAGCATGATGTCGGGAACACGCAGGCTGCACTGCTGCTTCACGTTCCAGGCAATATGCATTATTTACCCTTTTCACTGAAAGCGAATGAAGATCGCTGTACAACTGCTGCTGTGAAATCAAATCCTGCATTAATTCTGATCAAAGTTATTTGCTGTGGCAGTGAAAAGAAGGGTCATTGTGATGTGAAATTTTGTTAAATTTCTCTCATATCCTGAATTTCTGTCCTGGAGAAGGGAACTAATGAGCCACCTTCTCGATCTGCTGCAGTCGTTGCCATTCAGGGACACCCGCGTTGTTGATCAGAAGGGAAACCCAGCCTCTTTGAGACTGTGATTGCTAATCGTCACTTTTCATGGGGCATTCACATCCTGTTCTTTTTTTTTTGTTATTGTTGTTTGTTTTCCTTATTAGAGCATTTTCCAGAACGTGGCATGAGACTAAACTCACAGTCTAATTGGAAGTGCAGTTTCGGATTTCCCCGCTGTCTCTTGTGCGAATGGGTCGTGACACAAACAAGTTGAGGTGTTTCACAAACAACATTCATGCTTTGGTATGTCTGCAACTGTGTTCGCCTTGTTATTTTTGCTTCAGTTGCGTGTTAAAACCTGTTTGTTTTGGGCTTCGCTCGATTTGTAAGGAGCTGACACGATTGTCTTCTTGTAGCCAAAAAACCTCCCTCATAGCAGTCAGCGGGGTTAAAAGTGAAAAAAAGCCTGTCGTCGCTGGGTGGGCTCGAACCACCAACCTTTCAGTTAACATCCGAATGCACTGACCGATTACGCCACAGAGACTGGTTTGCAGCTTTTACAAATGAACAATTAAATCGGGGATCAGTAACTGTCGCGTCATCTGAATGGAGAGCACAAAAAGAGACAGTTCGGTGCATCTCGTCCATGCCAACCAGATATCCTAAATTAAGTTAGCCCCATTTGCCATCATTTGGCCCAAATCCCAAACCCTTCCGATTCATGCACACAAACAGGTGCCTTTGAAATGTTGTCATTTCTCCAGCCTCCACAACTTCCTCAATCAGTACATTCCATCATTCCACACCTTCTGCGTGAAAAATGCCCCTCAGCTCCCATGTCATTTCCCCCCTCTCACCTTAAATATATGCCCTGTAGTTTTGCACTCACTCACCTGGTGAAAAAAATCTCAACCATTCACCCTGTTCATATCCCTCATGACTTTATGAATTTCTCTGGCTTCTCATCCTCCGACACTGAAGGGATATTTCACCCAGCCTCTTCAGCTTCTCCCTAAAGTCCAAACCATGTAACCCTGACAACCACATTGCGAATATTTTTGAGTAATTTTACGTGACTTTCTTTGTTTCTCAATAATAGCAGTAAGGTTAGTCAACATCAAGCTATTTGAAATTGAAAAGTAATACGTGATGGGCTGCAAATTTCAATACTGTATGAAAATCAGCGGGGCACGACAGCACTGTATGGCGTTTCTGTAATGTAATGGTTATCACGTTCGCCTCTCACGCGGAACGTCCCCTGTTGGAAACCAGAAACAAGCTGTAAGGTTTTCCCCGCCATTACCAATAACAGGCTTCTGCACTGATGTCGACAAAGCTTTCCTATTTGCTCTTCTCGTCAGCCCCACCTTGTTTTGAAAGTATTCGGACATCTCTGTGATTGTGTCGAAAAGGAATACAATTCAACTGAATTGCAGTGCTATTTTTCATTAAGTTTCTCTCCTGCCTGGTCCTGAATATGCTCTGTTTGTGCTGCACAGATGTTCATCATTTTTAAACGTACACTTGGAGTGTCCTGATACTTTCCGCAGAGTAGTAGTTCTGCATTTGCTTTGCATGCAAAGGCATCCTGGTTCAATGCCAAGTGGAAGCCCGATTTTGCTGGTGTCACAGCGCACCGCGGATTCCTGATTTACCCCCTCTTTCAAATGCGTCTTAACTTAGTCTCCGAGATGCCTACTTCCGATACTATCTGTCATGTCGCAAACTCTCGAATCACATGGTAGGTTCAGCTTTCCCTTGATGTTTGTTTTGATTGCTGGGCTTTTGGCAACGAGTTGGAAATTGATATTGTAGTTGGGCATTGCCAGTAGCTCAGAAAATGTGCGAGCGGGATAGGGATCCTCAAAGCTGTTCCCTGTCCCTTCGCTGATCTTGTGTTGCAGGAGCAACATCGGAATATGTCATATCTGAGCAAATGGCTCGTCGTGGTCTTCGGTGTTAGATCGAGGTTCCAGTCTCTGAGGAGACGTGGGTTATGCTGAAGCACAGTCTGGATGAGCTGTATTTATGCTGAAATCAACAAAATGTCTTTGTTGCTCGCAAACAATAGACTTTAGACAATAGGTGCAGGGGTAGGCGATTCGGCTCTTCGATCCAGCACCACCATTCATTATGCTCATGGCTGATCATCCACAATCAGTATCCTGTTCCTGCCTTACCCCCATAACCCTTGATTCCACTATCTTTAAGAGCTCTATCTATCTCTTTCTTGATAGTATCCAGAGAGTTGGCCTCCACTGCCTTCTGGGGCAGGGCATTCCATATATCCACCACTCTCTGGGTGAAGAAGTTTTTCCTCAATTCTGTTCTAAACTGTGTCCTCTGGTTCTGGACTCACTCATCAGCGGAAACATGCTTCCTGCCTCCAGAGTGTCCAATTCCTTAATATTCTTATACGCCTCAACCAGATCCCCACTCATCATTCTAAACTCAAGTGTATACAAGTCCAGTCGCTCCAATCTTTCAACATATGATAGTCCCGCCATTCTGGGAATTGACTTCATGAACCTACACTGCACTCCCTCAATAGCTAGAATGTCCTTACTCAAATTTGGAGACCAAAACTGCACACAATACTCCAGGTGCAGTCTCACCAGGGCCCTGTACAGCTGCAGAAGGGCCTCTTTGCTCCTATACTCAATTCCTCTTGTTATGAAGGCCAGCATGTCATTAGTTTTCTTCACTGCCTGCTGTACCTGCATGCTTGCTTTCATTGACTGATGTACAAGAACACCTAAATCTCGTTGTACTTCCCCTTTACCTAACTTGACTCCATTGATATGATACCATTGATATGATATCAACTGATCTATGATATAGGACGGCACCAATCCTCCATCAGGTCAGTGTCCAGGCTGTGTTTACATCGTGCAGTGGCATGGAAGGTCCCCAGTATGATATCGGAAACAAGCAGGCTGCACTGCTGCTTCATGTTCCAGACTAGAGGCATTGTTCACCCTTTTCACTGAAAGTGAATGAAGATCTCTATACCACTGCTGCTGTGAAATCAAATCCTGCATTAATTCTAATCGCAATTATTTGCTGTGGTGGTGAAAAGGAGGGTAACTCCGATGTGAAATTTTGTTAACTTTCCTTCAGTTCCTCCATTCCTGCCCTGGAGCAGGGAACTGATGAGCTGCCTTCTTGACCCGCTGCAATCGTTGCCGTGTAGGCACACCCACATTGTTGATTAGAAGGGAAACCCAGCTTCTTTGAGATTGTGATTGCTCATTGTCACTTTTCATGGGTCATATTAATCCCATTCTTTTTGTCCCCCTATTTCAGCTTTTTCCAGAAAGTGGCATTAGACTAAACTCCCAGTAAAAATGGAAGAACAGTTTGGGATTGCCTGGCTGCTACTTGTGTAAGTGGTTCCTGACACAAACAAGTCGAGGTGTCTCACAGACAGCATTATTGTTTTGGTGTGCCTGCTACTGCATTGTCCTTGCACGTTGTGAGCTATCCTTTTGGGAATTGACTCGATTGCTGAGGAGTGAATATGGCTATCTTCCTGCAGCCAAGAGAGCATCAGTGATGAAGTTCAACGGGGATAAAGGCAAAGTATTCCTACGCCCCTGGGTGGGCTCAAAAAACTAAGCCATCTCTTAACAGCCAAACATGCTAACCAATTGTGCCTCAGAGTCATGCTTCCGTAGGCCTCTGAGAATAAACAATTAATCCAGAGGTCAGCAACTGCCGCATCATCCAGATGGGCAGCGCGGACAGAGACACTTTGTCGCACCTTGTTTATGCCGGCCAGATATCCTAAATTAGTTTTACACCATTTGTCAACATTTGTTCTGTATCTATCCAAACCCTTCCGAATCATGCATACATCCAGGTGCCTTTGAAATGTTGTCATTTCTCCAACCTCCACAATGTCCTCCATCAGTTCATTCCACAGTCGCACCACCTTCTGTGCGAAAAATGCCCCTCAGCTCCCATTTCATTTCATCCTTCTGACATTAATATATTCCATGTTGTTTTGGACTCGCCCACCATGTTTAAAAAAAGGCCTTGGCCATTCACCCTGTTCATATCCCCCCGGCTTCATAAACCTCTCTGAGTTCTCATCCTCCGATGTTGCAGGGAAACTTTGCCCAGGCCTATTCATCTTAGCCCGACAATCTGAGCCACGCAACCCCAGCAAGAACGTGACTGACAGATTTCTACAGGCTGGAAATATCAAAGGCTCAGTGAACAGTGGTAAAAAAAATGCCCAAAATGTGCGTAACTGTAATCCAAGCAGTTTGGCACTCTGAGCTTCAGCAATTTCCTCAAAAAAGTCTGGAACCACTTGTGAAGATAATCGTATAATCCCAGTTCACAGCCGATTTGCCAACTGAGAAGGGATAATTGGAAATATGAAGCCATTTCAGTGTATGTCCCTCTAGTGGTACAGTCGGGTAAAGCACAATGTTTAAATTTAAATTATAGTATGGAGGCTTGTACAATGCCGAAGTCATGCGTTTTGTCGCAGTTTTGATTTGTCATGGACTAAGACGGGAAGGAGGAAATCAAATTTGATCAAACTTTCTGAGAAATTGCCAATTTCTGGGGATTTGGAAATGAGTGATCGACATATGTCATGGAAATAGTCAAAATGTCAAGAAACATTTGCAGAGAGAGAATAAAAGATGATTCTTTCTCAAATTGCAAAAGTTTCTCGTACAACTAATTAAAATTGAGTTTACTCGCGGGAAAAAAAACGCTGTTTAACTTGATTCAATTCATTCAATTTGCTGCAAACTCCACAGGTCATTGAAATAATCAAAAAGGAATTAGATTTATCTCATTGAAACGTGCAAATATTACATTCAACTTTGGTCAGAATTTTTATCGGCTTATCGTAAAAGAGCTGCTGAGAGGAAAGGAGGGTTCAAAATTCAAAGAGACAGAGCATTGTTTGTGGATTTCTTGGGTGGAGTTCAGACAGTGTGAAATGTACCTAACATCATCGGAATGTGGTCGAATCAGTAAGGCACCATTTAAAGGCGGGAATTGCGACTCTGAGCAACAGTTTCCTTAACCCTTGACAGGGTCTAACCTTTACTTTTTAATTGAAAAAAATGTTCAGTTTCATTTAAAATGCTATCTGATTCAGCTGTACATGTATAATAAATTTCTTTAAACGTGAAGTCAAAGAAAATCGAAACTATTCCCCATCCGCCCACAGACATTGTCTAACTGCTAAGGTGACTCCTTAGGGGCTGAGGGATGCAGTTCCATGATTCTTTGAAGTTTACATCACATTTAGTTAGGGTGGTTAACAGGCTATTGACATACTTGTTTTTGGGTTTCGGAGTTGGGAAGTCATGTTGAGGTTGTACAGGATGTTGGTGAGGCCTCTTCTGGAATACTGCGTGCACTTTCAGTCGCACAGTTACAGGAGGAATATTATTAAGCTGGTGAGTGTTACAAAGAGGTTAACCAGGATGCTGCTTGGTATGAAAGGTTTGATTTACAAAGAAAAAATTGAATTGACTTGGAACTTTTTTTTCATTTGTGCTTCGGAGGTTGAGAGGCAATCTGACAAATTTTATAAAATAATGAGACGTGTCGACAGTACTAATGGTATTAGTCCTTTTCCTAGGATGGGAGATTTCTGAGTGCTTATAATCCTGAGATCTCTGACACTCTCGGGGGATATATCTGCGTATCTCCATCTGTGGCTTAACATGAGGATCATTACTTCAACGGGGCTTTGACACAGTTTTATCCTCTCAAACTTTAGTTTCATTCATTGATTACACGGATAAACTCACTGACATTTGCCCACAAAATTTAAGAACTCCAAGGGAAGTGGCCCAAACACTGGAAATGGAAACTAGAATAGATGGATGCCTGATGACATTCACTGACACATTGTCCAAATGGTCTCTTTCTATGCTATAAAACCATTGAAGACAGGGAGAAACTGATCTGTTGCCAAAAGTAGTAATAACATGAAAAGGCAAAAGCAATGCCTTTGAGAACAAATGCAGTCCACTCAATGCCTTCCTTAGTAGTCCAGTGGTTCGAGTTCAGCACTTTCACCAGCATGGCCTGGGTTTGATTCCCGGTAAGTGAACTCAAGCTGTGGTTTGCTAGTTTTTCATGATCTGATGCATTTTATCCCAATCGATATTCCAGCAGACACGTAAAACGTAACTACAGATGCTGGATACCTGGAACCAACAAAATATGAATTGATCGGCGATCTCAGAAGTTCTAGCATTTTCAGTGGAGAGAAACAGAGCTAATGTTTCAGATCCTCTGAGGCTTCATTAGAACCAGTTCAGTTACGTACTTCTGTATTGTAATGTCGAGGAAAAATCACTTTTACCTGTAAAATCAGCTTAATTATTAAATTAACTCTGTAGTTTCCAACTGTCATCATTACAACTTTCACAGGGACTTAATTCTCTTAATTCGGCTCTAATTCTGTTTTTTTTTTGTCCCGAGGTGGGGACTGGTTGCCTTTTCCTTTCATTTGCTCTCAAACTGCAGACTAAGGTCAATGGAGAAAATCTATGGAAGTCAGGGCCTTGGAGGATGTGAATGCCTAGCATTCAGACGATACAAAACTGAGACGGACAGAATTGTTTAATTAAAAACATCAAGAATTAGTGATAGTGGAGAAAAGTGCCATTGAAGTAGGAGGTTGTCCATGACTTCATTGAATGGCGAGGCGGACTTATTGAGCTGTGCGGCCGCAAAATATCTGTTATGTTCAAAATGAAAACATTTTTTCATATATTCACTCGGCAAATGTAATTCATATGCTGTTGGAAATAATATAAATCTTCTGGGCTGCGATCATAGATGTATTTTTCACTTGGCAATCGAGTGTTACAGTGGTTGCCTCAGCATTTCCCTCACACTCTGCTCATCCCTGGAACATACGGGTAACAAGGGCACTTGTATTAGACTCCAGTTTATTGACTTTAGCTCCACCTTCAACAACATAATACCAACAAAATCTATCTCCAAACTCAGAGACCTGGGCCTCCCTGCTCTGCAACTGGATCTGCGAATTACAGACTCAGAGACTGAGATCAGTCAGAATATCTGACAACACCTATTCCACTCGAATCTTCAACACCAGTGCCCCACAAAGCTGTGTTCTGAGCCCTTTCCTGTTACTCCTTATACAATCATAGCTATGTGGCAAATTCAGCTTTAACTCTACTTACAAATTTACTGTTGACACCATTGTAGTGGGACAGAACTCAAGTAACAACAAGATGGAGTGCAGGAAGGAGATAGACTTCCAATCACAGTCAATTGGAATCAAGGGAAATTCTCCACTAGTTGGAATAGTCCATTCTGAATACTTGTAGGTCTTGGTGGTCAATCACCCCAAGCCAAGCACATCATTGCAGGAGTTTCCTGAGGGTACTGTCCTAGACCCAATCATTCTGCGCCACTTGATAATTTTCATTCAACTATAATTCAGAGGTTTTTTTTATTCTGATTCATAAAATCCCGACAGCGTGGAAACAGGCTATTTGTCCCAACAAGTCCACGCCAACTTTGCCCCACCCTATACCTGCATCCCAACCAGACTCATTCCCACCACCCTATCCCTGGGACCCTGCATTTCCCATAGATAATCCATCTAACCTAGACACCTCGGAACACTTGCCAATTTAAATGGCCAACCCATCGAACCTGCACATCTTTTGACAGGGAGAGGTTTCCTGACACTATAAGGCAGTGGAGCTAATCACTGAGACACTACCACTCATAAATGGTGCTACATATTGTGCAATTGAGACTCCTGAAACCCACAAGCAATCCCTCTTCTGATAATGTCAAAGAAATTCCATCACTTCTCTGCTGATGAAGAATCTTATTTTACGCAACATGGCTCCTGTAAAACGGGAACGAATTGAACATGTTTTATGTACAAAACATATCAAGATGCTGCAGGAAAATTTGCAAAATCAATACTTGACGCAGACATATTGGAAGGCATTCCCTTAAAAATCCAATATTTTGATAGAGGGGGAGTTTTGAACAAATATTATTAACAAGGAGAGAGGTAGGTAGGTTTAGGGATGGAATGTCAGAATGCCCTGCTGACGCATGGTCATCATGGAGTAATGATGATCAGGGATTCTGTAGAGGGCAAAATGAGAGGAGTGCCAGTGTCTCAGAGTGAGAAAATGGAGCAACACAGCCAAATGTGCAGATATCACAGAGTTATGGATCAGAGATTACGGAAGGATAAGGCCACATAAGGGATAATATATCAGCTGTAAATTCATTGCTGGGGGAACAGAGTAAGGATAGGTACACAGGCTGCTACTGGGAAATCAGATTTTGGATCATTTCAGACGCCATTGCTCGGGAAACAGATTGTGAATGTGTTCACAAAATATTGCTAAGAGACAGAGTGCGGGCGCGTTCCAAAGCCGTTGTGAGGAGAACAGTGTGGGAATGGGTTAACTGGTTGTTGCTGTGAGAACAGATTGAGGATGCATTCACAGTCATTGCTAGGGCATAGGAATGTTGTTGGTTTCACAAGTCAGTGCTTGGCAAGCAGTATGAGGGTGCAGTCACAGGTGATTAGTTGGGTTGCAGTTGAATAAAGGAGCTTTATGCTAGGGCGACAGAGTGGTGTTGTAATCACAGGTTATTGCGATGAGAAAAGAATGGTCATTGGTTCACATGTCATTGGTATGCAAAAAGATTGGGATGTTTCACACCCTGTAGCTAGTGGAAAAGAGTGAATACGTGCTCACACAATGACATAAGTTGTTACACGAAGGAAGTGTGGGTGGTTTCATGCGTCATTAATAAGGGAACATCGTAGGGATGGTTTCATAGGCTATTGCAAGAAGAATATTGTGGGGTCGAGTTCACAGCATGTTGGTAGGGGAACTGAGGAAAGATGGGTTCACAGACTGTTGCTTGCAGAACAGTGGAGATATGTTGACAGGCCATTGTTAGGTTAACAAAGTGGGGGCACGTTCACAGGATTTTGTTATTAGAGAAGAGAGGGGATAGGTTAACTTCCTGTGGCTATGAGAAATGATTGCGGATGGGTCACAGGTCGGAGCTAGGGTAACAGAGTCAGGATGGGCTCACATGACACTGCTAGCAGATCTGAATGGGATAATTTCACAGGTACTTGCTGAAGAAACTGAGAATGAACGTGTATTTGCTATGAAAGAGAGTGGGGATGGGTTCAGGGGCCGTTGCTTGGCGAACAGAGTGGGGAGGCGTTAGCTGGCTGCTAGTGAGAACAGATTGTGGATGGGTTCACAGGTCACTGTTAGGATAACAGAGTGTGGATGGGATCACAGGTCACTGTTAGGATAACAGAGTGGGGCTGTGTTCACAGGTCACTCTTAGGATAACCGAGTGACGATGGGTTCACAGGTCACTGTTAGGATAACAGAGTGGCGATGGGTTCACGGGTCACTGTTAGGATAACAGAGTGGGGATGAGTTCACAGGTCACTGTTAGGATAACAGAGTGGGGATGAATTCACAGGTCACTGTTAGGATGACAGAGTGGTGATGGGTTCACAGGTCACTGTTCGGATAACAGAGTGGCGATGGGTTCACAGGTCACTGTTAAGATAACACTGTGTGGATGGGTTCACAGGTCACTGTTAGGATAACAGACTAGGGATGGGTTCACAGGCTAGTGGCAGGGGAGCAGAATAATAAAGGGTTTACATGCCTTTTCTAGGGTATCTGCTTGAGGACGTTTTCACAGGCCGTTGCCAGTTGAACAGAGTGGGGATTGGTTCAAAGGTCATAGGTTTTGGGATCAGTGTAATGAACGATTCACAGACTTTTGCACAGGCAACGCTGTGGATAATGATCCTTAGGCCATTGCCACAGGAACATGGTGGGAATGGGTTCACAGGCCGTTGCTATGATTAGTTAGATTAGTGATACATTCACGTGTCATTGCTCGGGGAGGAGATTGAGTAGGAGTTCACATGTTGCTGCTGTGCGAATGAATTAGGGATGGGATTATAGCCCATTGATATGGGAACCGAGAGCAGATATCTCCACAGGACACTGTTGGGGTATAGGGTGGAAATGCCTCCATGGGCTGTTGCAATGAGAAAAGAGTGGAGGATGGATTAACAGGTCATTGCTGGGTAAACAGGGTAAGGACGGGTAAAAAAAGATGCTGCTAAGAGAGAAGAGTTCTCAGGTTATTGCTAGGTGAACAGAGTCTGGATTGGCTCACAGGCTGTTGCGAGGGGAAAAGGCCAAGAAGAGTTCATAGTCTTTTGCTGGGGCAGCAGAGTTGGAATTGTTTCACTGGTCATTGCTCGGGGAACAGAGTGGGGAAGGGCACACAGTCCATTCCTAAGGGAACAGATTGGTAATGGGTTCATGCACCATAGCTAGGGCACATACTGAGGATAGTTTCACAGGCTGTCCCTGGGGTAACGGAGAGGAGATGAGTCCATAGGTCATTGGTAGCGAAGAGGAAGTGGTTGTGTTCACAGGCCATTGCCAGAAGAACAGAGTGGGGATGGGTTAACAGCCCATTTCTAGGGTAACTGCGTGGGGATGGGCTCACAGACAATGCGCGTGGAACAAAGTGGGGACAGGTTCATATGTTATTTGTAAGGCAACAGTGTAAGGATGAGTTCACAACGCGTAGCTAGGGCAGCAGATTAAGTATGGGTTCATGGGCCATTGCTGTGGGAGCAGATTTGGGGGGAATGGGCGCATGGATAGTTGCAAGGGGAACAGCATGGAGATGGGTTCACAGTCTGTTGTGAGGAGAATAGACTGGGGATACATTCACAGAACTTGGCAATGGGAACAGCATGTGAATGGGTTCATGGGCTGCTGCTAGGGGAACTGTGTAGGGGTGGGTTCACAGGTTGTTTCTCAGGGAACTGCTTGGAAATAGGTTCATGAGCCATTATTAAGGGAATACATTGGGGATGTGCTCACAGGTTGTGGACAGGGGAACAGTGTAGGGATGGGTTCAATGGCTGTTCCCAGGATAAGTTAGGATAAGTTCACAGGCCGTTGCTAGCAGAAACAAAGGCATTTGATGCTGTTCGGCTTCCTGATTGTTGACTGGAGAGCATTCAGTTATTTGTGTCCAAATGAGCCTAGCTCAAGACAATGCTATTTCTTAATTTATCACTATTTTAAAATGGGACGTTATGTTTTTCTCTTCTTCCTACAAACGACAATGAACAATACAACAATGGAACAGTGCTGTCAGCCTACCGAGCCTGCACCAATTCTAATTCTTATTTGGACTCACTGAATATCGCTCACATGCAATTTTATCCATCCGTTCTCCTCCTGTTCATGTGTCTGTCAACATACATCTTAAATGTTGCTAATGTGCCTGCTTCCACCAACCCCACCTAGAGCGTGTTCCACGTAGTCACTACCCTTTGGATGAAACATTTTCCCTGCGTTTCCCCCCTGAAATTTACCCCCCTCACCTTGAACCTGCGCCCTGTTGTAGTTGGCCTTTCCACCCTGTGAACCTCCCTGTACTCTTGAGTATAATCCTATCTGTCACTCACTCACTGCTACCTGCTACCCTATAAACAAATTACCCCAAACCCCTCCATTAGATTTCAGACTGTAATTCACTCCCTATTGTGTTATCCTGCAAATAAACTTGCTGAGACAATTTCTGAAATTCCAAGTATCTAACTCAGCATAAACTAAATGGTTGAATGTTGAATTTTGAACTCAGAGGACGGTGTAGCGTAATTTCAGCCACAGTCTGTTTCTCGAAAAATATCACTTTAACACAGTGCAGTGGTTCCATAAGGCAGCTCAATATCACTTTCACACGGGTTGAGAGGAATGGGGGATAAATGCTGGGCCAGCCAGTGATGCTCACATCCTGTGAATGAATGAAAACAAAATCTCTTTTGCGTTCCTGATCAATTGCCACCCCTGCAGACTGACTCCATGTGTTTGATTTTCCAGGACACCAAGATTCCTCTGCACCTCCAGTTAAAGTCTCTTTACCATTCGTCCTGACAAACATCACACTCTCTCCTGTATACTGCAGCAGGCAATGTTTTACCCATTCACTTATACCTCTACATCGCTCCTTTTGAGTATCCGTTACATCGTCTCCACCATTCAAAAATCAAACTATTGTCGCCAAGAAAATAGTCTGACTTCAACTCAATGACTGACCTGAGTTGATGCCTGTCGGAAATCCAAATATTCTCCTGTCACTCCCTAGCCCTTGCTAACTGCATACCTGCCGGTTTCACTCTCCTCTGTAAATTGCCACATTTGAACATTTTGCTTTGTGAGTTGGTTCATGGCGTCGAAATTCCCTGTATAATCACAGCAAGACTTTCTCACTTGAAGGCACTGAGGACTGCAGATGCTGGAAATCAGAGTCGATAGGTTATGAAGCTGGAGAAGCAAAACAGGTGGGATAGTATTGGAGGAGCAGGAAAGTCGGCATTTTGAGTCAAGACCCCACATCAGCCATCAGTTCATTTTGTTGACCAAGACCTTGTCAATTCTATTGTTCCATCCCATGGCAGCAAGTGACAACCCATCAGTTTTCTCTTACTATTTGGTGATAGCATCACATTAGTTCCGTGTGTTTTGTGTACAAGGACCCAGAAATAATGTTTAATGAATTAATAAGAATGAGGGTAAAGTTGCAAGTGTGTGTGTGTGTGTGTGTGTGTGTGTGTGTGTGTGTGTGTGTGTGTGTGTGTGTGTGTGTGTGTGTGTGTGTGTGTGTGTGTGTGTGTGTGTGTGCGTGTGTGTGCGTGTGTGTGCGTGTGTGTGTGTGTGAGAGAGAGAGAGAGATGTATTGGGAGAGGAAGGGATGTTAACCCCCCTTAGCCTGTGTTTCAGGTCCACGAGACAGAAAGGGTCAAATGGAAGGCACAGGCGCCACTGGAATTTGGGTTGTAGGTGAGCTGAGGGCAGTAGGGGAGGGGACGGGAGGGATTCCCCTGAATCTCTGTCCAGATTTTTTTTCTGTATTTCACCTCATAATATCTGGCAGAAACTCCATTGGGTCGTGTTGTTGTTTGAATTGGGAGGTCGTTGGGTGGAACGGCGAGTTAGTATGTGGGAAGGGAGAGGCATCCAACCCCACCCATCCCACTCCCTCTTCCCGGCCCCTGTCGGTTTCTCTCTGAGGTTTGGGGATGACGGACGGAATTGCTCCCATTGACTGGGCCCTTGTTCTTGTCTCTGGGGCTGAGGAATGTGTGTTCAGTGCAGGCTTTGGGTTTGGGGAGGGGTCTCAGTATTTTAAATAGGCAAACTCTGCAGCATCTGAGCAGCCCCCACACCCACCCACCCCCCAACAGTGGCTCCCTCTGGGCCAATGTTCAGGATGAGATTCAACCCCCTCCATCAAACAGTGAGCATTTGTATATTTTGCCGCCTGGGGGAAAAGGAAAACAGCTGAAAGAGGGAGGGGTCAGTGGGGGTGTGGTACAGGATCTCGGAGAAGGGGAAGGGGTTCACTCCAGTGTTCAGTCTGAGCCCAGCTCCCAGATGGAAATGGGGGAGTTTAGTATATGCTGGTGTGCTCAATGTGGGGGAGGGGCCTGTTTTCACATTGCAGGCTGTGGGATCTTGCTGTGCGGGGATAGCCTGCTGCATTTCCTCCACAGTAGCAGAGGCCCACACTTCCCAAATTCAGAACATGTTGGGTTTCGGGGAGAGGGGTTTGAGGGTGGAGTGGAGGGATGGGTTGAGTATTCTGAACGTGTGCAGCGAATGTGCAGAAATCTTCAGTCCCCTTCAGCGTGAGGGGCTGGGGACAGCATGTGGGATCCTGCTGTGCAGTCTGTCCTGAATTCCAATGCCAACCCCGCTCTGTGGGGTCATTGAGGTGTTGGAGTGGTGGGCTTTGACAGGGTGTAAAGTGTATCACTGAGACGGTCCTGCACACAGCTGCACGTGAGATCTTGCTGTGCACCTCCCTCTGCCTGCAGATCTCTCTCACACTGTCTATGAGACCCCGGGGAGATTTCTGACAATCTCAGAGTGGGTGATGTGTATCATTCACCACCCCCAGCCTGGACACCATCTCTCATCACCCCCTCATCCTCCAAAATGTGGCATTGACATCTCAAATGTCTCCCAGACACAGCAGGGAGATGGGAACACGTGGAAAATGTAAGGCAGGAGAAGGCATTGTTATCAAAACCTGGAGGGAATGGAGAGAAAGAGAGAGAGACATTGATAATTTCTTGAGAACTGGAGAAAGCCGAGCTGAGTTGGAGAGGTCGATAGAGACTCAGAGATTGAGACAGGTAGAGGGAGAGGGGAGTGAAAGAGAAACAGAGGGAAACAGAGAGAAATGTGACTGTAGCAGTGGAAGGTTCATCATTAATATTTCAATTGGAAACAGTACCAATCCCGGATGGCGTGGGCACAGGGGCTATGCCCGATGAATGGGAATGAGATAGAGCGGGGACATTGGTCTTTTTATTTACCCCCACCCCATAATGTCCGAGAGCCAGCTGGCAGGGGAGGTTAAACACGGAGAGTGGGGGAGAGACACAGTCTCTGGGGAGTGATCCCAGCACAACTACGTCATTGCACAGTCTCCCAGAAAATAAACCCTGGGGGCAGTCAGAAAGTATTTCCCCTACATTCCAGTTGAAATCTGCCCTTATTCTCTGGGTTTAAAATCAGGGGAAAGTGCTGATAAGTTGAGGAGATTTGGGAAGTCGGTCAGTGATGGGATCTCATTTGTTTTTCTTTATCTCTGTTCAAAATATCTTGGCTTTGATTCAATCAATTTCCATCTCACTCTCTCTCATTCGCAGGGATTTATGAGAGAGTGAGGGTTGGGCACAGACAGAGGGAGACACACAGGCTCTGGGAGTGGGGATTGAGGGTGTGTGGGTGTGAATCCCAGCCTCTGGAGTAAATATCACTCCTGCCATTCTCCTCAAACAGAAATACTGGGATAGTCCTAAGGCTGTATAAGAAATCTTCCTTCTCCTCGTTCTCTGGGTTGTATTGCAGGAGCGGGTGGAAGTCTCAGATTGTGGAAGGCAGTGTGTGGTGGGATCTTGCTGTGCTGCTTTGTAAATGCATCAGATTCCAGGAACATTCAGCCCTTCGAGCCTGTTCCACCATTCATCGTGATCCTGGCTGATTGTTCAACTCAATAACCGAACCCTGCTTTTGCCCCATCACCTTTAACCCCTTCAACCCACGTGCTGTAACTGCAGCCTCTTGAACACATTCAATATTTTGCCACCAACTACATCCTGTGGTAATGAATCCCACAGGCTCATTCCTCTTTGGGTGAAGAAATCTCTCCTCATCTCCGTCCTAAATGGCCTACCTCGAACCCTCAGACTTTGACCCCTGGTTCTGGGCACAGCCGGAAACATCCTCCCTGCATCTACCCTGCCCAGTCTTGGCAGAATTTTATGTGTCTATGCGATCCCTCCTCATTTATCTGAACTCTTTGGAAAACAATCCTAACCTGGTCAACCTCTCCTCATATTCCAGCCCTGCCATCCCTGGAATCAGCCTGGTAAACCTTTGCTGCACTCCCTCGAGGGCAAGAGCATCCTTCCTCAGAAAAAGGAGACAAAAAATGCACACAATATTCTGGGTGTAGCCTCACCAAGGCCCTGTCTAATCCCTGTACTCGAAACCTCTCACAATGAAGGACAACATACCGTTTGCCTTCTTTGCCGCCTGCTGCACCTGCATGCTTACCTTCAACGTCTGGTGCACATGGACACCCAGGTCCCACTGCACACTGCCCTCTCCCAATTTACAGCCATTCAGGTAGTAATCTGCCTTGTTGTTTTACTTCCAAAGTGAATAACCTCACTTTTATCCAAATTATACTGCATCTTCCATTGATTTGCTCACCCAACCAACCTGTCCAGATATTTTGCATCCATCTCTGCATCATCATCACAGTTCATCCTCTCACCCAAATGATTTCATCTGCAAACTTTGAGGTGTTCCATTTTATGTGGGGAGTGTTTGGGTTTTTCTGTTCTGCAGGGTGTAGTGACAGATTGTGAAAGGCAGCGAGGGGTGGGATCTTGTTGTGCTTTTGGTGCTTGAAAAATAATCAATTTTAATTTCTCTCTCAGACTTTACCACCTTCCTTCCCTCCTCCCCACTGTCCTCGATGAGATTTGATCCAGGTGCTGATTCCCGGGACAATGCAGAGACAGACAAATAAACAAATTGTTCTGCTGTAAGGATTCCTCAGACAGGAGCTGGGACGAGGGAGAGAGAGAGAGAGAGAATTATAATAAACTTTCCCATTTTCTAGTCGTTCATTTACACACGCACGCTCAGAGGGGAGAAGAATTGTGGGGCTCAGGATGTCTCTGGGATTCGTACAAACATTGCTGGGCTGGGGTTGGGGGAGGCAATGGGACAAAAAGGGGGCTGCTGCACATTCTGATCCCACCGTCTCTGTCTCTCCATATTCCCAGCTGCCTGTCGCTCCCATATCCTTCATATCACCTACACTCCCACCAACTTCACTCTCCGCCTTCCTGTTTTTCACGAGATTTTTCATCAGTCAGTCTTTGTGATCTCTGAACATCCCCAGTCACCTCTGTCCACACCTTTCTCTCTCCCTCTCTGCCTTGGAATCTTGCTCTTTCTAACTGAAAGTCATTCTATCACCATCACCCCCTGCACTCTACCTTTCCATTACTCTTTCTTGATATTAGCTCTCTGACGACTGTTCTCTCCATTGATTTCTCTCTGTCCTTCTGTCTCTCTCTATCTCCATTCTCTCCTTAGGCTTCTGTGGAATCCATAGAATCCCCACAGCATGAAAGCAGGCCAATTTGACCCATCGACGTCCCGAACAACATTCCACCCAAGCTGCCCTCCTAACCTATCCCTGTAACCCTGCTTTTAGACATGGCTAATCCACCTAGGCTTCATGTCCGTTGGCACTATGGGAGCAATTTAGCATGGCCAATCCACCTAACCCGCACGTCTTGAGACTGTAGGAGGAAACCAGAGCACCTGGAGGAACCCGGGGACACAGGGGTAATATACTAATTCCACACAGACAGTCGCTCAAGGCTAGATCCGAAAGCACATCCCTGGTGCTGTGGGACGGCAGTCTCTGTGCCTTCCGATTCTCCAATAGGTTCTCTCTCTCTGTCTCTCTGTCTGTCTGTCTCGCTGTCTGCCTCTCTCTCTCTCTCCAACTCTTTCGCTCTCTCCCCTCCAAACCCTACCTTCCTCTGTCTCTGTCTGTCCTCTTTCTCTCCACATCGGGTTTCACACTCAATCTGTGTGCACTTCCAACTCTCTTTGGGCTCTTGCTGTTCCCCTCTATCTGGCCTGTTGTTTCTGTTAGGATTGTCTCTTCATCTCTCTCTGTGAGGGTCCTATATTGCTTCTCTCCCTGGGATCTTTCTCTGTCCCCGTTCCTGGGTTTCTCTTTCTCTCTCTCTTGCTTTATCCCTCTATCTCTCTCCAAGGGATTCCATTATCTCTCTGCCTGCGTTTTTCTATCCTTGTGTGTTTTTCGCCGGTGGTTTCACTCTGTCATGCACCTTCGCCCATCCCCCGTGCAGTGGCTTGAGGAGACTAGCAGAGGGTGGCATTGTATCACTTTCAACACAAGGGTACACTCGGGAGTGAGACGCGGGGCCTTTCTTTCTCCCTTTATATGTCACTGCACTCCCACTCTATCTCTTTCTCCTCTGTTCCCCAACCCAATCGTCATTCTCTCTCTCCGTTCGCTCCTCTAACCCACTCTCCATCCCTCTCTCTCATTCTCACTCTCTCCATCTCTTTCTTTCTCTCCATCCCTCAAGTTTGGCCCACCATGAGGAAAGCTCATGTTTGATGTGATGGTGGGTGAACGCCCCCTTCCTGCCAGAAGGTGCAGAAGGAAGGTAATAAATCCAATACGAGAAGCAAAATGAGACTATGGACAAACAAAGGCAGCGAACGTGAGAAGTTGTAGAGCGTCAGTGAGCAGCTAATTGTTGAGAAAGTGATGTTTGAGAGCCCTGTCCAATTCCCTCCCATCACTTCACAGAACATTGGCAGATAACTGATTGGATGCCAATTAACTCAACTGGACGTTTCTGACCTTTTGTGATGTGGTCATTGCAGGGAAATTTCCCAAATTGCTGGGCAGATGCCAGTATTGTAGATATCCTGAAACAGATTGGCTCGTGTCCTGGCCAGTTATGGAACAACGGACTTCCGTCTTATTTCTTGACGGTTGTCAGTGCGTAAAGCTTTTGTAAAATTCAGTTCATTCAGTGCTTTACTGATATTACATGGAATGAGTCAAAGTAGTTCAAGCCTGACATCAGTGACACTGAGGTCCTCAAGAAGAGAAGATACAGCTGGTACGCCTGTCTGATGTGCCTGTACTGCACGCAAATCAAAACTTCTCACTGTATCTAGGTACATGTAACAGTAATGAATCAAAACATAACAAGTGCTCATCAAGTTGATTCTTCATGTTGAAGATGGAAGCAAATAGTTGTGCCTTTTCAGTGGAATGATGTTCCCTCAGCGTTGATTCTGGGGAAATTGCCTCCTCCTCTTATGGCTCTAATTGTCCTGCTCCATTCACAGCTCCCCTCGGCAGTCCTGTACAGCTCAGATATGATCTGCTGTGTGGGTGGTCTCTTAGCTGTGTCAGTCACAATCTGCTGTTTCTGTTTATGTTTCAGTTACTCATAATATCACCAGATTGAAACACTCAGGCTTTTCCCGTGGCAATGGCCAATGGTCCCACAGCCAGATGTTTCCCCCAGCAGCAGCCTGTGGCCCCATCTCACACTGTTACACAGGCACCGGCTTTCAGTTCCACCATCACTGTGTTCTCCGGACAAAGGCCAGGGATCCCACACGAAATTTGTTCCCCCACCCTGACCTTCCGCACACGGACTATGGTCCCTTTCAATATGTTATCACCCCAAACCGAACTGTTCTCCCAGAAATGGAAGATGGGAGACGATTAGACGAAGAGAGGCATAGAGAGTGTGAGAAAACTGAGAGAGAGAAAGATTGGGAGACTGGGAGAGTGACAGGGACTGTAGGAGATAGGGACAGTGAAAAAGATGGAGAAAAGACGAGGAGATAGAGCTAGGAACATCATCATGAGATTCGGAGGGACATCTGGCAACAAATTGCCACAAATCAATCAAAGGTGAAAGTGACCATGAATCAGACAGAAGGAGAGAGATGAATACTGTAGAAGCCAGGTTGAAGTGGGTGTCCGAGAGGTGAATGCAAGGTCACAGAGAATCGAACCCAACTCCTGAGCTTGGCCTCGGGCCCCTCATCCCTCCCCTGAGGACCAGGACTTGGGGCTTTAAATGTCTCTCTCCAGCACAGCGTGTTCAACAAAAATCCAAACAAAAATCTACTTGGCTCTGCTGCTTGGCACTTTTCAATGAACATTTTTATTAATTACATATTGAAGTTATGGATGCAGTCAGTGGAACGGTGCCTTTTCTCTTTGGCCTGTGAGTTGAGAGAAACATCGACATGCTTCCCTGTAACCTCCTGGAGGATAAGGTTGGATAAGCCAGCACTACCCTCAGTCTGTTGCCACAGCGACAGGCTGCTTCATTGCTGCAACATTGAACTGAAACAAGAAAATCCTGGATGGATTGATTAATGAGTGAGTTTGATTGATTGATGAATTTGGGGAAAGGGATATTTCAGCACATTCTTCAGCTGCTGCCTGAACTTAGTCTGGGTCACGGCATAAATCACAGTGGGTGTACAGCAACTGAGGAGCTGCAGCATGAAGCCCAATTCCTGCACAAAGTAATGGAGGTACACAGATTGATATCCAAAAGCGCGCATTCGGTACCAAATAGAATACACCATTAATATTGACCATAACAGGATGAAATTGGCCGAGATCACAAACAGTAACATGATGGATTTTTTTCGATTTCTCATTTCTGTGTCACACTGAACGTCCCCATTGGTGTGAGCCCGGAGTCTCCTGCGGGCTCTGCTGGTCACTAAAATGTGTCTGATGGTGAAAACATTGAGCAGCAGAATCAGGAGAAATGGGAGCGTCGGGGTTAGAATGTGGTGGAGGAACACGATTGTGACCCAGACATGAGAGACAAAAACATCGGCCGTTACATCACAAAACCAAGGGCCGTTCCATAGCGAATAGTGAGCTGATAACGTAAAATACCAGAAAATGTTCTTTAAACAGCTCAGCACAGTCACTGTTCCCAGAACCACAGCTGTCGTTTTCTCACTACAATATTTACTTTTAAGCTTCTGGCAACAAATGGCCACAAATCGATCAAAGGTGAAAGTGACGGTGAACCAGACAGAACAGTCAGTGGCTGCATAAAGCAGGACGGCATGGATATTACACACAGGGATAGAATACAAGAAATAAAACTGTTCCAGATAAACAATGGGAATGTGTCTCAGGATCAGGTCGAGGATAATGACCAGTAGATCCGCCACTGCCATGGACCCCAGGTAACGTCTGACACATGGAGACAATCCACAATCTTTATAAATCAGGACGTAGATCGTCACTACGTTAACTGTGAGGAAGGAAAGCACATAAATATATATATCAGCCTGGAGGCAAAGTTACCATTTTGATTGAGGACCCAGTGACATTTTCAAATGTATCACTGACTTTTTTTTAATGAGGCTGAAATAACAAACAGTAAAGTCTAATGTAACGTAAAACACAAGAAGCACTCCCTCCCCAAACACACAGATACCCATCCATCAGAAGAGATGGTTTCTTGAACATTCCCACAGACTCGATCACTCGAGAGCAGGCACAGGTCATTTCTTTTCAGTTCCTGATACATAGGGCAAGAATGTTGTTGTACTGAAGAATTCTCTCCCAGTTCCTTGAAGACAAACGGAGGTTGGAAATTTCTGTCTTTTCATGTAAAAGGCAGAAATCCTAACACACACCACAAAGAATGAATGAAATATTGACAAACCACAGAGCCAGAGAAATCCTGATAAGCTCCCCTCATCTGTGTAAGTATCGATGTATTTGTGTGTGCATCTGTGTCTGCCTGGGGCAGGTCTGACAGTCACCGTGCAGTTTGATGTTATGTAATGCCACTCTCTGCTGGTCTTTACATGTCACTGAACAGATAGCAGCTGAGGATGAGAACCATCAGGGATTTGTTCAGAAAGGGACTGGGGGAGCAGCAGCTCACATCACCATTCAAACTGATTTCTTATTCATGTACTTATTTAAAAGTCTTCTAAAAGTTGTAACTGTACCCACTTCCATCACTTCGTCTGGAAGTTCATTCCATACACGACCGAATCTCTAAAATAATTACCACTCAAGTCCTGCCCTTGTTTGTTTTACCAAAAGCAATGTCTCACATTTATGCAAATTAAACATAATTTGCCACACCACAGCCCAGTGAGTGATATTCCCATCCCACACACAACCCTGACATGTTTTGAAAGGCCCTCTCATCTTCTGGGGGCCAACGAACTCCAGCCTTGATTTTCCCAAAGACCCTAATCTTGGTTTGCCTTGTGCAGGCAGTAGGAGGAGTTGGATGGATTGCAGACCAGCCTGTGGTGAGGCCACGCTGGAATACAACTTATTGCCATGTAACATTTAATGGTTTTAGGAAGAGGGCAGTCACACATTCCAGGTGGGAAACAGTGATTTGCAACACAATCTTTTGGGTATGGAAATTATGCTCTTTTGTCATCTCCGGTGTTCAATAATAATATCTATTTGAGAATCTTCAGTGTGCGGAATGTGCCTGCAGGATTCTTTCCCTAACATTGCAGTCTACAGATAACAGACTTTTAAGCTGGAAATCATAGCCAAGCAATTAAAGATGTTAATAGTTTACCTCAATGTTAGAGCACATGTGCTCAAAATCCTGTAGTTGAGGCACATATCTTACAGTAGTTCAACATTGAAAAATCTTCCCTGTGTAATTCAGTCAAATTAGCCAGAATTTGTTAAATCCAAACTTAGCTAAAAGCTGCCGCGCAAAATGTAACCCAGAATCTTGGCATGACTTACGTCTCGTGTAGTGGGTTCCTCCAATGCCTCTGTGCTAGAACTCTAAACTCGATTCCCAACCCTGAGCCTCTGGTAATGTCACTAGTTCTGGAACATAATTTTTGTATTTAATTCTGCCAGTCACAGAGGTGTGTCACAGCATGTCAGAACACGTTGATGAGCAAATATACAGGAGAATAATGTTGCAGATTCAGGGGCTAGTGCAGTGTGGTGGTAATGTCGCTACGCCTGGACCCAAATGTCTAGCTTCAAATCCCACAGAGGTACTTCATAATATGTCTGAAGATTTTGGTTTAAAATAATCTAAAATTGTGACATAATCGAGAAGGAAGAGGTAGCAGCATCAAATCTCAGAATTTAGGCCAGGGATAACAGAAAGGACAGTTATTCGTGTTGATTGGGGTAAAATGTGCACTTTATATACATTTATAAAATCATGAACAGAATGGATCGGGTCAATAGTCAGGGTCTTTTTTTGCCCCAGAGTATGGGGAGTCCAAAGTTAGAAAGCACAGGGTTAAGGTGTGAGGGGAAAGATTTAATAACATATGGAATGAACTGTCAGGTGAAGTGCTAGAGACTGGTGAAAACAAAATTTTAAATATATCTGGTAAGTAAATGAATTGGAACAGTTCAGAGAAATACAGACCAAATGCTGCGAAAGGGGACTAGGTTAATTTCAGACACCTGGTCAGCATGGACATGTTAGACCAAAGGATTTGTTCCCATACTATATATTTTTATGACTCACTCATCCGATTGATCAAGATCTCTTTGTCGTCTTACAAAACATTATTCCTTGTCTGCTGTTCAAGTAATCTTGGTGCCATTCACAAACTTGCTGTGAGGTTCAGTCACTTTAAGAGGTCTCCCAATTAATTTGAGACAAGGATATTTCTTTCTCCTTAATATTGTGCCGTCTGTGCCGTTCTTATCCTCTGAGAACAGTGAAGACTCTGTTCTTGAAGATATTCAAGACGGAACTCAACTGATGTTTGATGGTCAGCAGAGTCAATATTTATTGTGAATAAACAGAAAAGGGGTGTTCAGCCACAAACAGATCAGCCGTGATCTTTCTAAATTGAGCAGCAGGCTCAAGGATCCAATTGGCCAACTGCATCTCCGATGCTGTATGTTGTTCTCTCGCTCCATCCCTTGAGGCTGTTACAAAAGGAAAGGCAGTTCCCATTCAAACAGTAGTGGTTGTTATAATGATATAGGAGATCATTCTTCCCCTCTCGGGAGTTGTGTTGTATTACAATGAAGTACTCAGACAGAGAGTCATAGAGATATACCTTCGATCCTTTCAGTCCAACTCGTCCATGCCGCCCAGATATCCAGAATAAATCTTGGCCCTTTTGCCAGCATTTCAACAGTATCTCTGCAAACCCTTCTTAAACATATGCTCATCCTGATGCCTTTTAAATGCTGTAACTATACCAGCCTCCACCACTTCTTCTGGCAGCACATTCCATAAACACACCACCCTCTGCATGAAAATGTTGCTCCTAAGTCCCTTTTAAATCTTTCCCCTCTCCCCTTAAAGCTGTGCCCTCTCGTTTTGGACTCCCCCACTCCGGTGAAAAGACCTTGGCTGTTTACACATCTGTGCCCCTTATGACTTTGCAAACCTCTGTAAGGCCACTCGTCAAAGGCATTTAAAAAAAAACAAATATTGTGTACCAATTGTGGCAATTTTTCCACACAGCACCCACAGCCAAAAAATGAAATTAATCATTAAGATTATCTGTGCAATTGACGTTTCTAAAGGGACAAATGTAAACCAGGCTCATAGGAAATCTTCCCTCTTCCTCAAAACGTGTCTGGGGAAAATTGATCACCTCATTGAGAGGGCAAGCTATATTTATTACTGATTCTGAAAAACAGCATTTTTGACCGTGCAGAATTCTACTCAAGTATCACTCTATATTCCGTGCTTGTCTTTTAAATGCGTAAGGATCAGAACCATTGACAGTGCAATCTCTATCTGATGATCTGGCAATAAATTGTCCTAATGGTTTATTGCTGAGCTAAAATACACTCACAACCAGCTAGATAGTACATTCAAGGCCCTGCAACCTTTCCAGGCTACGACACAGGAAGCCCTGGTTAGTTAAGAGGAAATGCAGAGTAGACATTATTATTTATTGTCAGGTTGGAAAGCAGCAACTAGTAGAATTCCTCAGGGATCAGCGTAAGGTTATCACAGTTTACAATCTAGATTACCGGTTTGCATGAAGTGTTGATAGGATTGGAGCTCAATTTGCTGGTACACCACCATAGAAATCCAATAAGATGTCAAGTGGAGGCAGAGCATACAATCGGGTATTTATAGGGAATGGTCATGAGCAAACTTTTGGCAATACATATAAAACAGTACAATGTGGGTTATGAGAAGTTTCTGTTTTGGAGAAAGGATAAACAGCAGGAAATTATGTGATTGAAGAGAGAATGCAGAGCTCGGCTCTACAAAGGGATTTGTGTTTTCTGGTACATAAATCATATAACGATAGTCTGAAGAAGTCGAAAGTGACTTGCAAAGTGAATGGAATGATGCTGTTTCTTGTAAAGGGTGCCGGGAATGGTCTTAGGGCAGTTTTACTGCATGTACAGAGCATTACTGAGACCACATTCGATGCTTTGTGTGTAGTTATGATGCCCTAAACTGGAAAAAAATACTGTGATTGAAAATTGTCAAAACTGGTTCTCTATGCACTGTATCAGAAATAATGGGAACTGCAGATGCTGGAGAATCCAAGATCATCAACTGTGAAGCTGGATGAACGCAGCAGGCCAAGCAGAATCTCAGGAGAACAAAAGCTGACGTTTCGGTCCTAGACCCTTCATCAGAGAGGGGGATGGGGTGAGGGTTCTGGAATAAATAGGGAGAGAATGGGAGGCGGACCGAAGATGGAGAGAATAGAAGATAGGTGGAGAGGAGAGTATAGGTGGGTAGGTAGGGAGGGGATAGGTCATTCCAGGGAAGGCGGACAGGTCAAGGAGGTGGAATGAGGTTAGTCGGTAGGAAATGGTGGTGTGGCTTGGAGTGGGAGGAAGGAATGGGTGAGAGGAAGAACAGGTTAGGGAGGCAGAGACAGGTCGGGCTGGTTTTGGGATGGAGTGGGGGGAGGGGACGAACTGGGCTGGTTTTGGGATGCGGTGGGGGAAGGGGAGGTTTTGAAGCTGGTGAAGTCCACAGTGATTCCATTTGGCTGCAGGGCTCCCAGGCGGAATATGAGTTGTTGTTCCTGTAACATTTGGGTGGCATTATTATGGCACTGCAGGAGGCCCATGATGGACATGTCATCTAAAGAATGGGAGGCAGAGTTGAAATGGTTCCTGACTGGGAGGTGCAGTTGTTTATTGCGAACCGAGCGGAGGTGTTCTGCAAAGTGGTCCCCAAGCATCCGCTTGGTTTCCCCAATGTAGAGGAAGCCACACCGGGTATAATGGATACAGTATACCACATTGGCAGATGTGCAGGTGAACTTCTGCTTAATATGGAAAGTCATCTTGGGGCCTGGGATAGGGGTGAGGGAGGAGGTGTGGGGACAGGTGTAGCATTTCCTATGGTTGCAGGGGAAGGTGCCGGGTGTGGTGGGTTTGGAGTGCAGTGTGGCGTGAACAAGGGAGTCATGGAGAGAGTGGTCTCTCCGGAAAGCAGACAAGGGTGGGGATGGAAAAATGTCTTGCATGGTAGGGTCGGATTTGTGGATGGTGGAAGTGCCGGAGGATGATGCATTGTATCCGGAGGTTGGTGGGGTGGTGTGTGAGAACGAGGGGGATCCTCTTAGGGTGGTTGTGGTGGGGACGGGGTGTGAGGGATGTTTTGCGGGAAATGTGGGAGACGTGGTCAAGGGTGTTCTCGACCACTGTGGGGGAAAATTTGCGGTCCTTGAAGAACTTGGACATCTGGGATGTCCAGGAGTGAAATGCCTCATCGTGGGAGCAGATGAGGTGGAGGCGGAGGAATTGGAAATAGGGGATGGAATTATTGCAGGAGGGTGGGTGGATGGAGGTGCATTCTAGGTAGCTGTGGGAGTCGGTGGGCTTGAAATGGGCATCAGTTACAAGCTGGTTGCCTGAGGTGGAGACTGAGAGGTCCAGAACGGTGAGGGATGTGTTGAAGATCGCCAGGATGAACTGAAGGTTGGGGTGGGAGGTGTTGGTGAAGTGGATGAACTGTTCCAGAACCCTCACCCCATCTCCCTCTCTGATGAAGGTTCTAGACCCGAAACGGCAGCTTTTGTGCTCCTGAGATGCTGCTTGGCCTGCTGTGTTCATCGAGCTTCACACTTTATTATATCTATGCACTGTCCTGTGATGAAGTCATTATGTACTGGAAGATAGACAGTTTAGGCCTGAGAACAAGAAATATTGTTCTTGACTATATGAGATGTTAAGGAGAGCATAGCTGATGAATACCTGATGGATATTTCCTCTGTGTGAGAGAATAAAACTGGGAAGTAATTTAAGAAATACATGAAGTTCTGAGAAAGGTTCACTTGATCGGAATCATTAACTTATTTTGTCTTCATAGACTCTGCCAGCCTGCTGAGATTTTCCAGTAATTTCTGTATTTTTTCAGTAACTAGACTCATTCATTGTAACACAGATATTGTGAAAACATTATTTGTTTTTAATTATGTAGTTAAGTATAAACATATCTTTAAATCAAGTAGGTCCGTTTGTTGCTAAGGAAATGGCTCTTTGTACGACAGCAGAAATGACACATCTACATGGAACAGGAAAGCTGGCGAAATCATATAGTTCAGACAATGCTCAAGGAGACCTCACAATTTACAGTTTGGGGATCCGATAACATTGTTGTGTGATTCAACTCAGGAAGGGGGAAAAAAAGTAACCTTCCTGGAAAAAAAAACAACGGCCTTTTGCTGCCTCTCTCTTTCCTTCTTCCTCATCATAGCAATGCTTGAGAGGTAAACACCGTTCAGTAATTTTTTTACCACTCGTGGAGTATTCATGACGAGGATCCATTGAAATCTCCCAATGCCTGGAGCATGGGGAATTCAGCCAAACCTAACCGTTCCAGGAAATGATCCCAATGCCAACAACTTGTGCGAGCAGAATAAATTTGTTAGCAGAAGAGCATTTGGGACAATCTTTCACATTTTTACTTTTGTCATGAGTTCAACTATTACGTGGACAAAGTTTTTTTTCAAATTAACATTTCAGTTTGTCATCAAATGTGTGTGTGTGTGTGTGTGTGTGTGTATTTATGTTTTTGCACACACAGTTGTTTGTGTATTTATGTTTGTGCACGCACACTTGTGTGTGTATTTATGTTTGTGCGTGTACACTTGTGTATATGTGTGTGTGTGTGTGTGTGTGTGTGTGTGTGTGTGTGTGTGTGTGTGTGTGTGTGAGAGAGAGAGAGAGAGAGAGAGTGAGGGAGAGAGAGAGAGAGAGACTGTTTCTCACATGCAGTTCTCCAATCCAGGAGGACAAAATATCATCCAGAGAAAATTCATCACCCAGGAAACATTCAATGAAGCTTTCAACTCTGTTGAGACCCCAGTAGCTTCTGATGCAGAATAAAAACCGAGGCACAAAAATTCTAATCTGCGAGAGCTCGTCACACTCTTACGGGCTGCATTAAAAAAAAGGGGACTCAAGCTGTTTACTCAACAGGTATTAACTAAACAGCTTCATACTTCTCGTTCAGCCTCTCTCTTTAAAGAAATGCAGGACAAATAACCTCTTAATTTAGAGCATTATCACACAAGATATCACATTATGCTGTTACACAGGAACACGAGGAAACCCGGATAGGCACTTGGCCCTGCTTATTAGTCCCTTGCATCACTTACATGTGAACAGGAGGAGGTCATTCAGGCCCTACAGTCACTTACATGGAAACAGAATGAGGTAGCTGATGCTCCATCATGACAAACAAATGGACCAGAGGTTGCACAGATTCATTTTGGAAGATCGAATTTGAATGCAGGGTACAGGGTTAATGGCAGGATTCTTGGCAGTGTGGAGGAACAGAGGAGTCTTGGAGTCCACCTCCATAGATTCCTTAAAGTTGCTACCCAAGTTGATAGGGTTGTAAAGAAGGCGTGTGCTGTGTTGGCTTTCATTGGCAGTGGAATTAAGTTTAGGAGTCGTGAGGTTATGCTGAAGCTCTATAAAACTCTCGTTAGACCATACTTGGAACATTATGTTGAGTCCTGGTCAGCTCAATATAGGAAAGATGTGGCAGCTTTCCAGAGGGTACCGTGGAGATTTACCAGGATGCTGCATGAGCATTAGGGCAGGTCTTATGAGGAAAGATTGAGCGAGTGAGGGCTTTTTGCATTGGAGTGAAGAAGGATGACATTTGACATCATAGAAGTTTATAATATGAGGAGAGGCATAGATATTGTGATAAGCAGAGTTTTTTTGTCCCAGGTCGGAAATGACTATTATGTGGGGGCACAATTTAATGTGATTGGAGGAAGGTATGGGGAGATGTCAGAGGTAGGTTCTTTGACAGAGAGTCGTAAAGGCGTGGAATGCCCTGCCTGTAACAGTGGTAGACTCGCCATCTTTAAGGGCAATCAAATGGTCATTGAATAATCATATGGATGATGGTGGAATAGTATTGGTCAGATGGGCGTCAGTTTGGCTTCACAGGTCGGTGCAGCATCGATGGCCGAAGGGCATGTACAGTGCTGTAATGTCCCATGTTGAATGTTCTATAGTAATGGTGTGAAATCCACTGCCAGCAGTGGGAGTGGAGTCAGATAATTTAGAGATATTTAAGCAACTCTTGGATTGCCACGTGGAGGGTGGTAAAATGTAGGACATGCAGGATATTTGATCATAGCAGGATAATAGGTCGGCACAACGTTGTGGGCCGATGGGCCTATACTGTGCTGTACTGCTCTATGTTCTATACTCTAGGTAGTCTGCTCCGCGTTGTTCCTTGTGCCTCCATTGCACATGGTACACACGTGGTACTTTAAGTCGGTTTTCTCACAGTGAGGTGGGACGCCTAACGTTTTGAGCAAAATATCAAGGTTGCATCCTCCGAAAAGACAGACTTGTGTTCTCTATGGAAATCAGAATCTGTTTGGAATGGCTAACTATTTCAGAAGTAAGCTTTTGTGGTCGCTGTAAGGATTGTGAACAACATCACGTTCAGTGTAGGGTCATACATTAATGTGAGGCAAGTTCATTCAGACACTGCGCTTCTTTCTCGATAGACTGTGGGGTTCTATGTCAATTTCAATGTAAAATTTCCATGTATTTACATGAGTGATGTATGGAATTTCTCACGCTGCCTTTATCTTTTTTGGACTTAAGTGTTCACCGCCAACCCTCAAGCTTTAACGTGATTGTCTCTTATTCTCTCACAGCTCTACAGATAACACATTGAGTTTTTTTTTAAACTCTCTCCTCGGGTTGCAATCATCTCAGGGATTGGACTGGTGATGCTCATTTGTACCGTGCCTGTGGCAAGGAGATCTTTCCCTAAAAAAAGAGATCAAATCTGTACACAATGTCCCTAATTACTCTCCCATCAATGTTCTATAAGTGCAAAAAATGGCTTTACTTATCGACTTGAATCATCTTACAATGAAGGTCAACATACCATTTAATTCCCTCATGACTGTTACCCCTGTATGTTTTCAGTTAATAGGAATGGAAGCTTAGCGGAGAAGACTGTGAAGCAGCAGTGGCAGGAGTTTCTGTATCTAATTTGGATGCCCATCTGAAATTTGTGCATGCTTTAATGAACACAAACTCTACAGGTTTATGAAGGATGACCTCTTTACTTGGATCTTAGTTGACTTTGCCAAGACACATCATGGTTCCCCAAGTGTCTATTTTCACAGTCCTCATTAAAAAAAAGTTCCAATGTGTTCCTCATAACTGACATGATGTTGCCCATTATGTAGTTTTTCTTATGGTTTCCATCTCACAACTGGTTATCTTTTGGGTTACAACAGCTACCTTCCATTACCTAGGAGACAGAAATTCCAGAAGCTAAGGAATTTTGAAGGGTTATCAATATGTCTTTCTTGTAGTTACAACTTTTAAAATACATTTGAATCAAGTACGTGAATATGAAACATTTGGAGGGATATGGGAGAAGCTCAAGAAGGTGGGACTCAGATAGTTTGGGATTATATTTAACAAGGATTGGTTGGATTGCAGAGCTGTATGATTCTATAACTTTTACACTAACGTTCTTGCCACATCCAGGAATACTCCGGGATGTTTCAGAGCAACGTACCAAACTTCAGTTCAATTAGTTTTGAGTATTTCATATTTATGAATTCTAATCTCTCACAGTTTCGCATTTTCACCAGTCACTTTGTCCTGTAGAATTTCCAGAAGATTTTCAGTATCTTCCTATGTGGAGACAGAAATAATGTATTCTGCTCCCCAACACGGCAGCGGGGGTTAGTGAAGAGAGATGGCCTTTGTCACCAAGTGAATACATTGGAGCTCTGCAGTTAGGAGATGATGGGCATCGCACCCACTCCTGCTTGGAGAGTTCTAGAATATAAACAGTTTAATGAAACTGTAATTTCATGGTCATCCTTCGGTTATGATGAAACTACTGAGGCAAAGCTGTGATCACCTCATTTTGGAATCAAACTGGCTCCACACTTTACCACAGACATATGTTTAGGTAGAGGCAAGAATAAGTTTGTAACCAGAATATTAATAACTGCGAGGGTGGTCAGAAGAGAACTGCAAATGGAAAGGAGAAGATTATTGTTCATTCATAAACAGCACTGAGGCAGAAGTGAAGACTGGGGATATTATTGATGATGGAGGGTATATTATGATATAAATCAGGTCAGGACAAAGTGGGGCAATGATGGCTTTGAACACTTCCATTCCTCCTCAGATGTTTGGATATGAAGGGTATAAGAGCCATGGAATAAGAATCGAGTCTGTAATTGAAAGTGAAGACAATAGTTTCCATCTTTGCCAAACATAGATCAAAGAAATTGAGATGTAGTTCACAAAGTTTTACGGAATAAATGAATAAGCAGAGATAGAGAGACTTACCAGGAACGCAACAATAGCGAGGGTGGGACAGTAACCCGCCTGATTTAGGACAAAACAAATGAACTGCAGATGCTGTAAAAACTGAGGAAGGGTCACCGGACACAAAATGTTAACGCTGTTTTCTCCTCCACAGATGCTGCCAGACCTGCTGAGCTTTTTCCAGCAACTTTGTCTTTTTTCCCCACCTGATTAATCATCAGTACGCTTTCTATCCGCCATGTTAAAGTTATCCGAATGAAAGAAAGCCAGGGAAGGCCATTGGATGAACACCTATTTATTGCTGGAATATTCTAATTTATTACGCTCAGTTTCTGGTACACAGTTGTAACATTCCCATGCATGGTTCTGAGATTCTGATCCGTTATTGGAACATCCCTAACTGCTGTTCACGGATTCTGATCTCTCCCTCTCTCTGGAGCTGTTGATCCCAATTGCGTTGAGGATGACATAGCCACTGATACTTTGGGATAACGCATTGAAACAAAGCTCTATTAATAGAAGAGTTAAATCATCCTGTGATTCGAGTCATGGAACAAACAGCTCCAGTTAACCCCTTTCACTCTGACTCTTTTAATGTAACAACAATACCTGGTGTGTGTGGGATACTGACAGGGTCTACTATTTGTCTGAGTGCCCATCTCCAATTACTCTCACAATGTTAGAGATAGAGGAAAAAAGTGATGCTTTCTCTGCACAGGCTCCATAATTCTTCTGTGTTATCCACATGCAAAGCCAAATATTATCGTTTTCCTAAAAGCCAAACGAGAGGTTGTTACAGCGGTGAAGTCTCTTCCACAACAACTGCCAATCTAAACACTGTCTCTGGACACAACAAGCCTGGAGTAAGATAGGAAATATGAGTTTCATTGAATTTTCCTCTCACTACCCTAATAAGGCAACATTTTATCTTTAACTTAATGCTTTCAATAATTTGCTGCTAACTTTGCAAACTTTATTTTGCAGCTTTCTTTATCGATTTTTTGGCCTTAGACAAAAAGTAAGCATTACATTTCCAATTGCTTTGCTTATTGGGAGAAAACGATCAGAGAAAATATCTGTGTGATTGATTAAGAAACAGTAAGGAAGAGGAGACAGTGGCCGTGCAGACTCGGCAGGACTAACGCGATATCACCCAGGAGCCAAGATCTTCTTCATAGACGGAATAAAATAAAGTGCAGAGAAAGAAACAGAATAAATTTGGCTGAAGGAATGGCGAGTGACAATGTAAACAAAACACGATCGTTTGAAATGGAATGAAGGAGAAATGATTTTACACACACTGTTTAATCAGTGTGTGTGTGCAGATAGATAAGATGGTTCACATATGCGCAAGTCATTCAGAGTTATCAACGGGGACATGGCAAACACAATATGACGCAGATGATGTGCAAAGTTTGTAAACCATTTAAATGTTGTTTGATTCTCAGCTGAGGTGTTAGTCCCCTTCTCTCAAAGATTTCCCCTCTCTGGGATTCCATGTTCTAGTCGCTCCTTCTTATCAGTTTATGTCTTTTAAATTCCTGCTTCTGGTGTCCCACCTTATTTCAATTAATTCATACTCTATGAGGACATAGATATACTGTCTGCTGGTTTCTCTCAATGGCTGGTGTCCGTCATATTATTGGAGATCAAAGTTCTGGCATCAGACAGAGAATATGAACATATTACTCTGTTGTACATACATTTTACAGAAGACCACAGCACACAGAAATTGTCAAAATAACAAAGTACATTTCCTTCTGTCAATAATCTAGTCTTCTCTATTTTTATACCTCCTCATCCATATTCCCACTCTTCTCTGTCTCTCTCCCGCTCTGTCTCCATTTATATCTTTTTAATTAGTCCTCCCAAAGTTCTCTGTGTCACATTTCTTAAACCTAACACTTTCAGTTAAATCTATTGCTCATTTCTGGATATGACATGATTATAATTGAGGAAGGTAACAACAAAAACAGAAGTGGTGGGGTTTCTTGGGATAATTCGGACGCACATTTGCAATTCATCCCAAGAAGAAAACATACTCAGGAGAGGACAAGGCAGCCGTCGGTAATTTGGGGAGTCAGGGACAGCATAAAAGCAAAGGAAAAAGCATGCAATGTGGTGAAGATTATTGGGACTCCAAATGATTAGGAAGACTTCAAACACCATCTTAGGATAAATAGTAAAAGTAATACGGAGGCGAAGATGAAATAAGACAGTAAGCTTGTTAGCAATACAAAAAAAATATATTGCAAGAGGTATTCAGATACATAACAAGGATGAGAGGGAAGCAAGAGCTGGAAAATGCTGGAAAATGAGGCTGAACTGGTAATGGAAAACAAAGAAATGGCAGAGTAGCTGAATAGGTACTTTGCATCAGTCTTCACAATGGAAGACTCCAGCACTCTGCCAGAACATCAGGCAAATCAAATGGCACAGCCATGACCATCAGTAAGAAGGTGCTGGAATTCTGAAAGGTCTGAACGTAGATAAATGCACCAGATCAGATGCACGGCATGCCATAGTTCAAAGGAGATAGCTGAGGAGATTTTTCTTTTTGGTGTTGCTGGCGATCTTTCAGGAATCGCTCGAGTCAGGGAGGGTGCTGGAAAACTGACAAATATAACCGGCCTGTTTAAGAAGTAAGGGACGCTGAAGACAGGAAATTCTGCGTTGTGGGGCAGGATGAAATTGTTGTGAAGAAGTCTCAGTGGATCCTTAGTATTATGATCAGAGGTATAGAGTATAAAAGCAACTAAGTTATGACTGTTCTCCATTTTTCATACATTCTCCCTTCTGGTTTCCTTGTGATCATGTCTTACTGTGTCTTGTTAACATTGGACTCAATAGAGAGAACCCATCTCCCCCATTCACACTTTTATTTACTCCCATTGTACATCTATTTCTCTTTCACCACAATTAAAAGCCCGTTTGTCTTTTGCACTGCGCCCCCACACCCTTTGTTTTCTGTCACTCCTCCTCCACCTCTGTCAAAGTATTTAAAAGACGATTATCCACCCCTTGTCATTTCTGAAGAAGGGTCTCGCTGGACTTGAAACCATAACTCTATTTCTCTATCTCCACAGATGCGTTTACACCTATTTGAGTTTCTCCAGAAATGAATTGGCACTAACTGAATTTTCAACAAAACAAAGAGCTGTGCATGCTGGAAATCCATCCAAGAGCTTAACTTTGCTTTTGCTCCACAGATGCTGCCAGACCTGCTTAGTTTCTTCGGCAATTTGTGTTTTCGAATAAATTCCAAAAACCTGTGTAAAAGCTGCTCAAACGCCATGTCCAACATGGATCACTATACACCGAGAAGCGAATGACAGCGCAAGGTGCACAAACGCATTGGTTCTGAAACTATGTAAGGCTGGCATCACTGACACTACAGAGCTCTTAATCATTTTCAGGGAGAGAAACATTCACTTTGAAAACAGAACTCCTACAGTGTGGAAATAAATCCTCCAGCCTATCAAGTCCACACTGAGCCCCAGAGCATCCCATCCAGACCCATCCCCCTATTACCCACTCCTCAACACAACGGGCAATTTAGCATGGCAAATTCTACTAGCCCACACATCTTTGTATTCTGGATAGAAACCACACCATCTGGAGAAAACCCAAGCAGATGCAGGAGGAACATACAAACTCCATACAGACAGTCGCCAGAGGGTGAAATTGAACCTGCATCTCGCACACTGTGAAGCATCAGTGCTAACTGCTGACCAACCGTACCACCTGAAAATGCTCCGACTGGAAGAGAAAAGGCTCAGATGAATATGCTAAAGAATGTTGAGGAATATGCCAGATTGGAGGTGTGACACCATGGAAAGACCCTTAGAAGAATGAGAATATTAAAATGGAAGAGTTACCACATCAGAAAACAGAGTAGATCATTGCATACAAGGGCAATGGGGACTCGGTCCGAACTGAGCGACATTACATTGCACTTATTGCAGCTCAAAACTGGGCATTCATGTGGTGATGTAAACCACAGCAGCAGCAGCAGAAGCAGAGTTACCTTCCACAAAAATCTGTGGCTTTTTGTCCCGGATAATCTCTCAGTCTTTGATTACCATGGAGCTGATCAATAGCTCAGTGATGAGGGCAGGCAAAATTGCCGGGGTCAGAAACTGATGGCAACCTGTTATAGTTACTCCATTCGGCTGCTTGCATTACAAACACCAAAACTAACGCGCTACAGACAGTGTGAAATGACGGTAAGATCAACAGACCAACAACCCTGCTACAATCAGACATAAACGGTGATGGGGTAGTCGGAGCCGCTGAGCTGGAGTATGAAATAACAAGGTGTGGAGCTGGATGAGCACAGCAGGCCGGGCAGCATGAGTGGAGCAGGAAAACTGATGTTTCAGGTCTGGACCTGGAAAGAGGGGAGGGGAAGAAAGCTCTGAAATAAATAGAGAGAGGGGGAGGCAGTAGTAGAATGTGGATAGTGGAGCAGATAGTTGAGAGAGGACGGAAAGGTCGAGCAGGTGAGGATGAGGCCAGTAAGGGTGAGTGTAGGTGGGGAGATCCGATGGAGTTTGTTCAGTGAGGATGGAGGGGCAGGGAGGTGGTAGGGAACATGGACAGTTAGAGGAGGCGGGGTCGAGACTAGTAGAGGTGAGGTGAGTGTGGGTATGAAGTGGGGGTGGGGGTTAGTCAGTGAGGTGGGAGCGTAAGTGCTCACCAAAGTGGTCTCCAAGCCTCCTCTTGGTTTTCCCGATATAGAGGAGAACACATCGGGAACAGCGGATATAATCGACCACATTAGCTGATGTACAGGCGAACATCTGTTTAGCATGTAAGGCTTTCATGGGGCCTGGGATGGAGGTAATGGCGGACATATAAGGGCAGGTGTAGCACTTCCTGCCGATGCAGGGAAAGGTGCCGGGGTTGGTGGGGCTGGTTTGGAGTGGACGAGGGAGTCGCGGAGAGAGCAGTCCCTCTGTTAAGCAGGTAAGGGTGGGGAGGGAAATATATCGTTGCTAATGGGGTCAGATTGCAGGTGGCGGATGTGGTGGAGAATGATGTGTTGAATCCAAATGTTGATGGGGTGCTATGTGAGGACAAAATGAATTGTGTCTTTGTTTTTATTGCGGGGAGCTGGTGTGAGGACTGAGGTGTGGGATATGCAGGAGATGCATTCGAGGGCATTTTCAGCCATTGACTGGCGTTGGGAGTGGGGAGGGAAATTGCAGTCCTTTAAAAACGGGAACATCAGGGATGTCTGGGAGTGGAATGCCTCATCTTGGGTGCAGAAAAAGGCATAGGTGAAGGAATTGGGAATAGGGAATGGCATTTTTTTGCAGGAAGGTGGGTGAGAAGAGTTGTAGTCGAGGTAGCTGTGGGATTCGGTGGGCTTGAAATTGATATTGGTTTCCAGGCAGATTACCAGACATGGAGGCAGAGAGGTCCAACAAGGAGAGAGAGGTATTAGAGATGGTCCAGGTGAACTAAAGATTGGGGTAGAAGGTGTTAGTAAAGTGGATGAACTGCTCCTTGTGGCAGCATGAGGCAGCACTGATACAGGCATCAATGTAACGGAGGCAGAGGTGGGGAACAGGGCCAGTGTAGCTTTGGAAGACGGACTGTTCAATGTACCCTCCAAAGAGGCAGACATAGCTTGGGTCCACGCGAATACCCATGGCCACCCCTTTCGTCCGTGGGCAGTTTGAGGAGTTTAAGGAGAAGTTGTTAAGGGTAAGGACCAGTTTGGTTAGTTAGATAAGGCTGTCAGTGGAGGGGGACGGGTAGCGCATGAGGGAGAGGATGAAGCGGAGGGCTTTTCAGCCATCTGCATGACCAGTTAATCAACTCCCTGGAGGAGAGGGTTCCAGAAATATCCCCATCCTAAACAATGTAATAGCCCTGCACATCAGTGCAACTTCACGGATGTAGTATCTGCACCATCTTCAGCCAGAAGTATCGAGTTGATTATCCACCTCACCGTCATCATGATGTCCTCACAATCAATTATGCCAGTCTTCGACCAATTAGATTCGCTGCACACAATACCAAGAGAAAGATAACGATCCAGAAAAGTATGAAAAAGATAACTGGTCCTCATGCCATTCCTACAAGAGGACCGAAGGCTTGTGCTGCGCAACAAGCCGCACCCCTGGGGGAAGCTGTTTCATTCTAGCTCCAACTGTGACACCTGCCTGGCAAAGTGGAAAATTTATCAGCTATCAGAGATAATGGGAACTGCAGATGCTGGAGAATTCCAAGATAATAAAATGTGAGGCTGGATGAACACAGCAGGCCAAGCAGCATCTCAGGAGCACAAAAGCTGACGTTTCGGGCCTAGACTCTTCTGGCCTGCTGTGTTCATCCAGCCTCACATTTTATCATCTTGGAATTTATCAGCTATGCCCAGTTTCCTAAGAGGAGCATAAATGCAATCTGAACAATTGCCGTGCTCTAAGTCTTATTCCGATTGTCAAATTGTTGGAAGTTGTTTTTGACAGAGCTGTCAAGCAGCATAGAAATAACCTGCTCAGTGTGGTTTCTGATCGTTCCCCATTTGGAGATGGTGCTGTCGTGGAAATATCATTGGATTTCTAATCCAGATCAGGCTAATGCTTTGGCAGCTGGGGGATGTTAAAAACAATTCATAAAATATCAAAGCCTCAAATCTGGTGTCAGTAAAAGTGACGTTGAATCCAAAATCGATTGTCAACATCAATTTGCTTGAACAATGTACTTTCAGGATGCAAATTTACCGTGCTGTCGTGGTCTGGCCGAAAAGCCTCTCCAGACACTCAGACATGTGATCAATTTTTCAATGTTCTCTGAAACAGCCAAGCAAGGCAATCAATTGTGCCAAAATGCTCTGGCATCTTAAAGGATAAAACCGGAGGGAACACCCATTCTTGGTATCAGAAAATGGAAAATCAAACACTGTCGTGTCGAGCCTGCAGAGGCCTTCTTCCAGAAATCTGACAGCTTGTGAAAACATTTAAAGAGCTTTCCCACGGACAGGACAGAAGCATCAGGAAAGGAAAAGGCCATCCAAACCATTTAGCGTTCCCCATTCTAATTCGTGGCTGAACATCTCGCCAATGCCCTTCCGCAAACAGTGCACATATCCAAAATATATATATATACATACAGTAGGAACTGCAATAGTTCCTCGGTCCATTGACTTTCCTCTACCACTCAACGTAATGATCCTGATCCTTGATCTCCATCCATGCTCCTCTTCTCTGCACATCCATCAAGTGCCTAGAAATCCTTACTTTTCCCCTCTGCCTGGCTTCTACAGCCTTGTGTGGTAGAGTATTCGCCAAGCTTACCAGTCTCTGTGTGCAGAAATTAAGTCACATTTCATTGCACAGCTGCCAGCCTATATCTAATACTGTGGTCCCTTATTTTAGATGTCGCAGCCAAGGGCAATATTTTCTCTGCTTTCATATGGTCTCACTCTGTGAGAGTTTTAGATATTACACTGACATCTTCACTCATTTTCCTAAACCCCATGAAATTTCAGCCCTGTTGTCTTGAACTCGGCTCAAACAATAAACCTGTCATCCCAGAGATCAGTTTGGTTATCCTTCGTTGCACTCCCTCAATATCAGGTTTATCTGTTATGAGGTAAAGAGACCAAAACTGCACACAACACTGCACAATGTTTGAAGTATGGTCTCATCAAGGACCTGGTTTCCAGTAATATAAACACCCTTCGAAAGCCATCCTCTGTCTCCCGCCATTAAGACAATTTTGAATGTGACTTGCCAAATTACCCTTGATACCATTGCGTTTAACTTTCTTTGTCAGTTTCCCATGTGGGACTTTGTCAAAAGGCGTGGCTGAAAAACAATAGAAATGATCATCTTGAAAGAAATCAAACAAATTTGGTGGGCATGAGTTCCCTCTCGTAAAGTCATCCTGGCTATTCCTGATCAAACATTGCCTCTCTAAATGCAGGTAAATTTTCTTCTTTCCTATTTTCTCCCATGGTTTTCCAAACACTGATCTGACACTCACTGGTCTATTGTTGCCTGGTCTATCTCTGCAACCACATCAGCTGTTCTTCAATCCTCTGGCACCTCTCTTGTGGTGATTCTTATAAATTTGGGATAGGGATTTCCATGTCTTGTCTCCTGCAGCTTCCTCTGACGCAAATCAGCCAGACTGGGGGATTTGTCCAATTTTATACCAGTCATTACCATAAATGCCTGCTTGTATCATATGTCCATCTGCTCAAGGGCTTCACAGTCCATCTTCTTGAATTGTCTCTCCGAATCCTTGTTCTCCCAAGTAAAACAGACATGAAATACTCACCCTATCATTGTTCTCCAGGTTCACGATTATCCCTTTACTTCTGATAGGCCAGATTGTTTTCCCTGGTTGTTCTATTCCACTTGATGTACATGTAAAATATTTTTGATTGTCCCTAATCTCACCTGCTTGCTGTTCTGCGTGCCCTTGTGTTAGTCAATCCCATTTGCTTGAATTATCTAAGTTTCACTGTCAATTGTTTCACTCTCACTCTTTGAAACTCTGGAGAACACAGAATGATTTTTTTCATCAGACAATCTTGCCATCTGTGGGAGTAATCTCTAGAATACCGATTGGATCTTCATTCAGAAAGAATGAAATGTTGTGTCTTGGCTTTCCATTGTATTCCGTGTGGTGTTTCATGCTCGACAGTGGGTTTCAGCAACATTGAGACATGACTTTGAAACACAGTCTGTGTCTGTCCACTGAACACCTGTGTTTGTCCCTCTCAGTTTATCGTGTGGTCGGTCACATGTGGAGTGCCCCTTGAGTATGGAAAAGGGCTAGGCATCTTGTAGCTAAGGGGCTTCTGGTTGACTCCTGTTATTTAAAAGTTAGTGGAGGTGCTCCTATAAATGCATTTCTCTACATCTCCATTGCAACAAAACAAGGCAATGGGTTTATGTGTCTCCTCTGCGTGTGATGGCAGGGGGAGGGGGATCGTAGACATGAAAATCATTGCTGTAACATGGACAACTGACAGAGCTTTGGGTAATTGACAAAGAGGGAAGTTTCATGAATAGAGGTGATGATTTGTTGAAAATATTAAAATAAAGGCATTTCTAGACCCATAGCAATGTCGATCAGTGCGCATTGGAATGACAGATAGGGGATTTTGGTAAGAGTTTGGATATAAGCCATTAGAGCGTTGACTCAGATTTGATTCTGCATGTTTGAAGCTGGGATTGTCAGCAACAGATTATTGGCATCGTTAAGATAGTATTTTATAGCTCAAAAGACAAATAGCACACGGGTTGAAACAGTGAAGTATATTCTGGAGATGTTTGCAGTTAGAATAATGTATGGTCAGGGTCTGTGTCAGGAATCAATTAATGGCCAAAGGGATCACCACAGTTGTGTCTCATCTGTTTCAGCCAGGGATTTTGATTATTGGCCAGGGATGGTTGGAGTCAGTGGAACGAAATAGAGTTTGTAACCGTAACAGAATTTAGTGACCTCCATTCTCCTAACATTTCGATAAGAAGTCACTGATACAATGAATTGTGGTTCACAGCTGGAGCTGTGTCTGTCAACATCGCGACCCACAAGGGGCACTACCAGAAGCAAAAGAGACAGTTAATGAATAAGTTCACTGACACAGTTAGTGGTTTGATAAATGAGTATCTGGATTCAGAGTATCAGCAATATTAATAGCAGTATCCAGGAGTGCAGAGTAAATAAAAAGAACAACATTACCTGGGTTATGGAAATAATAACGGGACAGTGAGACCTGTCAGGCACACCAACGACTGCCAGGATAGAATGATATAAACATTGAATAATCAAAGTGCATTTGTGTTCTGCAATGATAATGGCATCCCATCATAATAGATAGAAAAGCTCCAACTAGGATAAACTTCTATCCATTGTTCTAACATTGCAGTCTATTGTTCTCAGATTCTGATTAATTCGTGGACATTCTAGTCTGCTATTCTCAAATTATGATTAATTGTTTGAACATTCTAGTCTTTCAATCTCACATTCTGATCCATTGTTTGAACATTTCAATCTAATGTTCTCAAGGTTTTTTCTCTCCTCCCCCTCCCTCGAGAGCTGCTGACCCATGTCCATGTTGTCAATAGTGCTCCTGCTCATATTATGGGATAAGACATTGAACAGAGCCCATGACTCTCTAAAAGATGGCAATCATCTGCTTGGACAATTAGAATCCATGGAAACTGACATTAATCACAGCCACAAAACAAACAGGTTCAGTTAGCCCCTTCCTTGCATCACTTCTCATTTCACAGTAAAAGGGAACATTTACTCAGTCTGGATGTAATGTATGATGGTTACTGAAGGATAGACCATGAATCTTTCAATCTTTTTCATCTTTCTTCTTTGTACATGGGAGCAGTGCCAGAACACTGCAGGGTTGTCTTTGTTCCACCCTGTTTATAAAAGGAGACAAGGATAAAATAACTGGCCAGCTGCATAAAATGACTGGTTGGGAAATTTCTCTTGTCCATAACTCATTTCAAGTGAACATAACAATATTTAATGTTCATTGACTTTGTGTACTGCTGCTCTTAGTTTTAAGTGCCCTGTTATTAAATCCTTTCATTAAAAGCACTGTGACTGTTGCTCAGGAATAGAGGGGAGCAAATATGTCCCCATGTGCCCATTACAGAGGGATGGGAAGAGGTCATTCAGCCCTGACCCAGCCTACAACCACGTGAAGATGTGGAAAGCTGGAATTTTGGCACATTTTGCAAAGGGAATCATTCAAAACATAGAGAAGTGTTCCTGTAGCTGTATGGGGTGTTACTGAGAGGGCTCCTCTCATTGTGTTCTTGGTGTTTCTGTCACTAAGAAGGGATGGGCCTCTATCAGATAGAGTTTAACGGCTGCTCATCATCCACGGGTTGCTGCATCATCTAATATCTCGAGCCTGTTACAGATGGACAGGAGAAGGCCATTCAACACCCCAACACTGTTCCATTAGAACAGGAGGAGCCCACTCAGCTTCTCTAGTCTGTGACACATGAATAAGAGGAGGCCATTCTGCCTCTTGAGCCTGTTAGACAGGAACAGGAAGAGGCCACTCAGCCTCTTGAACTTGTTAGACAGGAACAGGAAGAGATCATTAGACCTCCCAAACCTGCCCCACTTTAATGGAAGGCAATTCAGCACCTTTAGCCTTTTACAGGGAAACAATCGGAGGCCATTTAGCCTCTCAAGTCTGTTTATACAAAAACAGGAGGCCATTCAGCCTCTCAAATCCAGGAATGATTGGTAAACAAAATTTTGTGTGCATTCGGAATAGAGAGGATTGAACGAGGTTATGTTCTGCAACTTTGCAACTGGGAGTGGAGTCAGCACAGTATTCGACTCATTGGGCTGTAGCTTAGAATACTCTGGTAGTGTCATTTTTGTTGGGTATGATGGAGGTTTTATCTCTGAGAGGCCAGGCTGGTTTTCTGGCGCTATCTTATCGAACTCCCTTCGTGAACTACCTAGCCCACACCATGGCACTAATTTCATTCAGTCCCAGCACAATTCTCCCATCCATCATGGCTGAAGCTACTTCCCATTGCCCGGATACCCCTGGATGTTTTATGACCCCCAGCACAGGTGCCATCTTTGAAAAGCCAATAGGCACACGGTTGAGGTTTTCTCATTTCGGTGCTGCCATGCTCAGTTTTCTGCAAGCCTGGAAATAAAGGCTAACAACACCATGATTCATCCATAGGTTGTATGAAGGTCCTGGTGGACAGGCTAGGACAGAATAGAGCAATTCTCTTCCCAGAGGAGGTCACACCACTAGACCCACCGAACATGGTCTGAGCTCACCACCCATCTCAGTGCAGTATATGTGGTCTGAAGAAATGACCACCAACACATGGCAAGCACCAATATCCTTTCCCACTCTGTCAGGATAAGTGCCACGGTATCATTTTTGCTCCCTCACACTCACTGTATATCTGTTACGGCATCGACCCCTGAACAAGGCTCATGCTTCACCACTCTCTCTGCTGCATACAGCACTTTCCCACCCCATTTTGCTCTCTCACTCTCTCTTTCTCTCACTTTTTTTTCTCTCTCACATGGACTCTCTCTGGCTTGACTCTGCTTAATCCCCGACACTAATAACAGTGCATGCACTGAACACTGTCAATTGAATCACTCTGGCCACCTCACAATTCCTCCCAAAGACCTCCCCAAACCTACACCAGCACTAAGAGCAGGGTCACCCACTTTCACCCTCTCTCACTGCCTCTTTTTCTTTCATTACAGGGGAAACAGCCTGCAATGGGGCAAAAAGGGCCAAGCCGGGTAGTGGAGTGCCGAACATCCGTTCACTCACCCCAGCTTCCCCGCCACTTGGCGTGGATCCTGGCACAAGCTGGAGAGAACCAGGACGACCCGTGTGGAGATTCCAAAATATACATGTCCCACAAACCGATTAAGGAGCAATGTTCCGTGATGTGTAATTCTGACTTTAAACCCACTGTCAGTTCCATTTCCACCTGACACAGAAAAGAAACCGTGTCTCTGATGCCATCTCCCTTTTATATTGAGCCGACACAAATGGAATCCCCATGGTCTCGGTGGGCAGGAGGGTGGACTCACAACATATCGTCTCCACCAGCTCCCAGGAAGGGAGCACGGAATGTCCCTCTTGCACCTCCTCCTTCAGACAACTCAGAGACTGAAGCAAATTATTGAAGCCAAATATTGAACTCTCCCCCAACTATATCAATTGAACTGAGGTTGAGAGGGTGGTGAGCGCCAAGTTCCTTTGAGTGTTGATAACCAACAACTAGCCCTGGACATCCAAGTAAATTTGTCAGTCAAGTAGGAAGAACAACTCGTCTTCATTCTTGGGTGGCTCAGGAATTTTGGCATGTCCAGAAGGTCCTCATCAATTTCTACAGAAACACCATGGAAAGCATACTGTCCAGTGCAGAATGGCCTGGTATGGAAACTGCCCTGCCTCGGGCCAGAACAAACGACAGGAGATGATGGGTACAGTACAGCTCAGGCCATCACAGAAGCCAAACTTCCATCCCTGGTCTCGATTTACATAGCTCACTGCTGTGGAAAGTCTGCCAATATCATCAAAGACCAATCGCACCCCGGTAATGATCTTCAACAACCTTTTCCATCAGGCAGCAGATAAAGAAAACTGAGCACACGCACGCACACGTAGGCTCAGGAACAGCTTCTCCCTGACCATTGTTGGACTGATGAATGGACTCCGCCGCCTCAAATGATGCTGATCTTGCAATGTTGGTCTTGCCGAGCACATCCTGGTGCATTGCAACCTGTCTGCCTCTGCCGAAATCTTTTTGATCTGTACATCTGTTGCCTACTATGACCGGGCTATACTGATGTAAACCAAACTTTGTATTACCTAATAAAACACAATTCTAATTAATACACAATTTTAATGACAATCAATCAATTTGACAGGTTCATTCCAATCCCCACTCACAAAGAACGAAGAAAATTATAATACAGGAACAGATACTTCGGCTCCAATCCCGGACCGACAAACCGCCTGTCACAACAAAATCCCCCTCCCCTTCCAGGGACCGTACCCCTCTATTCTCATCCCATTTATATATTTTCAAAGATGCCCTTTAAAAGTCACTATAATACCTTCTTTTGTTAACTCCCCCGGCAGTAAATTTCAGGCACTCACCACCCTCTGCGTAAAAACCTTGCCTCATACATCACCTTTAAATTATGCCCCTTGCACCTTAAACCATGGCCCCAAACAAGTGACTCTTACAACCTGGGAAAACGCTACTGATGGTGCAGTCTGTCCATGCCCTTCATAATCTTGTGGACCTCCATCAGGCCGCCTGTCAACCTCCGTCGTTCCAATGAGATACAACCAAGTTTCTGCAACCTCTCCTCATAGATAATGCCATCCATACAAGGCAACATCCTGGAAATCTTTTCTCTACCCTTTCCAAAGCCACCATACCCTCCTGGGAGTGTGACAACCAGAATTGAACACAATATTCCAAATGTGGCCTAACTAAGGTTTTATAAAGCTGCAACATTACCTGTCATTTTTTAAACTCAACGCCCAAGCTGATGAAGGCAAGCATGCCAAATACCTTGTTGACTATCTTTTCCACCTGCGTAGCCACTTCCAGTGACCTGTGTACCTGGACACAAAGATCCCACTGACTATCAGTGCCATTTATTGTATAGTTTACATCTGGAATAGACGTTCCAAAATGCATTGCCTCACATGTCACCGAATTAAACACCATCTGCCATCTCTCTGTCCAAGTCACCAACCAATCTATATCAGCTATCTGCAATTCCACCAACCTTTGTGTCATCGGCAAACAAACTAATCAGATCAGTTGCTCTCTCATCCACATCAATTATATTTCTTACAAACAGGAAAGGTCCCAACACTGATTCCTGACGAACATCACCAGTCACTGCCCTCCACACAGAAATGCACAATTCAACTGCTACCCTCTGTTTTCCAAGACTGAGCCAAGTCCTTCTCTGTGGTGATACTAATGCAAAGTACTCATTTAATACTTCACCATATTCCTCTGATTCCACACAAATTCCGTTCCCTGTCCTTGAGTGGTCCAACCTTCTGGCTGACTACCATTTTGCTGGTTACATGTATGTAGGGGATTTTCCTTATTCCTGTTGGTCAATGACTTTCATGGCACATCTTAGCCGCCCAGACTCCTTGATTAAGTTTCTTTCATATTTTCTTGTATTCCACCCTTGCTTCGTATGTTCCCAGTCTTCTGGCTATAATAAATGCTTACTTTTTTCTTTTTGATTAGGCTCACAATATCTATTGATATCCAAAGTTCCCTAAACTTGCCATACTTATCCTTCATCCTTACAATACCATGCTTGTCCTGAGTTCCCAGCAATTTACACTTGAAAGCCTCCCACACACCAGATGTTAATTACCCTCAAACATCTGCCCCAATCTACATTCTTCAGTTCCTGCCTACTATCGTTAATCATTAGTCTTTCCCCAATTTAACACCTTCACTTGATAATTACAACTTAATTTCCATCAGTACCCTTAAGCTTACTGAATTGTGATCGCTGTTCCTGAGCTACTCCCGTACTGAGACATCGACCATCAGGCCAGGTTCATTCCCCAATACTAGGTCCAGTATGGTCCCTTTTCTAGTTGGACTGTCTACATAATGTTTCATAACCCCACCTGGATGCTGCTTACAAACTCTACCCCATCCAAGCCCCAAGCACTAAGTGAGTCCCGGTCAATATATGGGAAGCTAAAATCACCCACAACAACAACCCTGTTACTTTTAGAGCTGACCAAAATCAGGCTACATACTTGTTCTTGTATCTCCTGCTGGCTGTTGGGAGGCATATAGTAAACTCCAAACATTGTGATTGCACGCTTCCTGTTCCTGAGATCTACCCATATTCAGTCACTGTACAAGCCATTCGCGGTGTTCTCCCACAGTACAGCTGTGATATTCCCCTTAGCACGTTGGGCAACTCCCCCACCCCTGAAATATCCCCTGCAATCCCGCCTGAAACATCCGTATCCTAGGACGTTAAGCTATCAATCCTGTCCCTCCCTTAACCAAGTCCCTGTAACAGTAATAACATCATAGTTCTGAGTACTAATTCAAGCTCTAAGTTCTTCTGCCCTACCTGTTACACTTCTTGCATTGAAACAGGTGAACTTCAGTTTACTAGATCCGCTTTGATCAGGAACTGCACCCAGTCTGTTCTTTCTCTGAAACTTACTGGCCCTCTTCTCTAGATCCCTTTCAGTCCATTCACTTTGCATTGATTCCCACACCCCTGCCAAGCTAATTTAAATCCTCCTAAGTGACACCAGCAAACCTCGCAGACAGAATATTTGCGCCCTTCCAATTTAGATGCAACCCGTCCTTCTTGTACAGGTCTCACCTGCCCTGGAAGACTTCTCAATGGTCCAGATATCTGAAACCCTCCCTCCCACACCAACTCTTTAGCCACGTGTTGAGCTGTACTATCCTCCTCTTTCCAGCCTCACTGGCACGTGGCACAGGGAGTAATCCCGAGATTACAACCTTGCAGGTCCTCCTTTTTTAACTTTCTACCTAACTCCTTGCGCTGCTGCTGTAGAACCTTTTTCATTCATCCTACCTGTGCTGTTAGTATCAATATGCATAACAACCTCTGGCTGTTCACCCTCTCCCTTCAGAATATTTTCTGCCCATTCAGAGACACCCTGGACCGTGGCACCAGGGAGGAAACACATCATCATGGAGTCTCTTTTACATCCACAGAAGCACCTACCTGTATCCTTAACTACTATTTTCATGCTCTTTGTCCTTCCCTTCTTAAGAATAGAGCCAGCAGTTTTGCCACCAGTCTACCTGCTGCTGTTGTTACCCCCGCTAGGTCACCCCCTCCCAACAGTATCCAAAACAGTATACTTGTCAGAGAGGGGGACGACCTCAGGGGATTCCTTTACTGGCTGCCAGCTCCTTCTAGCGTAGACTCACCTATCTGCCTGCACCTTGTGTCACCACATCTCTACAGCAATTGTCTGTGACGCTTTCTGCCACCCTCCTGCTCCTAAGTGCACCAAATACCGCTCCAGCCTATCCATACGGTTTGCATGGACCTGCAGTTAAGTGCACTTCCTGCAGATGCAGTCATCCAAGACACTGGAAGCATCACAGGTCTCCCACATCTCACAAATGCAGCACTTAACCCTACTGACTGCTATTACTATTCCCAATGAAGAAAATTTATGAAACACTTGCCCTTACTTATCACTGTGAATGCCTGAGGTAGGTCTTGTCTCACTCACCTTCCCAGAAGGCTCCCTGTATCACTCCCTTTCACTTTGCTGTCACTTAACAACAGCCCCACCACAATCCATCTTCTGGAAGCACTGACTGCACTGATGCAGATATTCCCACGTCAGCCTATCAGCATCATCATTCTGCTGCCCTCCTCAAGGTGACTTGTCCTGAACTTTTCAATAAGCCCTGCTCATATACATCGAGGGCTCTCTGCTCCTGCACCGCCTTTCTCACGGTACAGTTTATTTTAAATTGGCTTCCAATGTTCTTTCTACCAATTGCATTACCTCACACTTCTGTATTGGACCTCATCTGCCATATACTTGAACACGATACCAACTTGTTTCCGAGATAATGGGAACTGCAGAACCCTGCAGCCATATGGTATCAATGTGGACTTCACCAGTTTCAAAATCTCCCCTTCCCCCACTGCATCCCTAAACCAGCCCAGTTCATCCCCTCCCCCCACTGCACCACACAACCAGCCCAGCTCTTCCCCCCCACCCACTGCATCCCAAAACCAGTCCAACCTGTCTCTGCCTCCCTAACCGGTTCTTCCTCTCACCCATCCCTTCCTCCCACCCCCAGCCGCATCCCCAGCTACCTACTAACCTCATCCCACCTCCTTGACCTGTCCGTCTTCCCTGGACTGACCTATCCCCTCCCTACCTCCCCACCTACACCCTCTCCACCTATCTTCTTTGCTCTCCATCTTCGGTCCGCCTCCCCCTCTCTCCCTATTTATTCCAGTTCCCTCCCCCCATCCCCCTCTCTGATGAAGGGTCTAGGCCCGAAACGTCAGCTTTTGTGCTCCTGAGATGCTGCTTGGCCTGCTGTGTTCATCCAGCCTCACATTTTACCAACTTGTCTCCGTTCTGTTGGTTTTCTACACTGGCTTTCACACACTTTACAATTCTTTGAGGTTTGGTATCTACAGGCCTTGAATTTGTAATACAGTCACACTCCACATAGGAATGCTGACACACTTCCCACAGAGCAATAAAAATATTGACACACTCCCCACAGAGCAGCAGAAATATTGACAAACTATGGACAGATTGAGTGAAATATTGAGAAAATCATCACGGAACAAAATGTTGGCAGATTGCCCATGTCTGTATAAATGTCACTGTATTAGTTCGTATGTCTGTGTTTCTTTATTATTGCCTGCATTTCTATGTCTGTGCGTGTATTTTCATGTCTGCGTCTGTCTGTCTGTGTGTCTGTGGGTGTGGTGGGTCTGGTCCTCTCTGTGGTGGGCAATGTGATGCAATGTCTCCCTCTGCTGGCCTCTGCACCATAATGCACAAAGGGCAAGAGATGGTGAAAACCATCAGGGATGTATTCAGTCTGTGAGGGAGAGCAGGAGGGCAGCAGCTCAGGGCATAATCCAAACTAAAAGACCATCAACACAGCCATACTCACAGATGCATGGCAAGTGTGAGGAGGATTGCATTTGTACTGAGGCCCTTAAGACCCAGAAATGCTCATGTCGAGAAATGCCTCTGCCCTCTGTACTCTTCGTGTACCTATTAAGGAGTATTTCCACTGCAATTGTATCCAAACAACTCTGAGTGAACAATTTTATAAGAGATGAATTGAATTTTATTCCATGCTCTTCAGATTACAATGATTTTTTAATCTCGGTTTTTCCAGCATCTGCAGTTCCCTTTCTCTCTGATCACAATACTTTGTTAAAACTCTTGTTTCAACGCCAACTTTAGGTACATTTAAATCGTCATTGGATAAGCACATGGACGTACATGGAATAGTGTAGGTTAGATGGGCTTGAGATCGCTATGACAGGTCGGCACAACATCGAGGGCCGAAGGGCTGTGCTATAATTTTCTATGTTCTATGTTTAAACTCTTACAAATTAAAAGTGAGAAAAGGATTGACAAGTCCTAAAATAGACCCAATGTTGATGGTAATATGTCAAGAACAGCGTCGCTAGGTATCGAACGAAACTGCTCTGTGCCTCCAAAGAACTTATTGAAAGAAACAAAAGGCTGTAAAATGCAAGAGATTCACAATGTCATCCCAAAGAAAACTGCCAACTGTGTAGTGGCGTGGGGAGGCCAGCAGGGAGCGATATTGCGTGATTGTAAACACAACAGAAACAGAAAGATAACAAAGTGTGGTGCTGGATGAACACAGCAGGCCAACCATCATATCAGGAGCTCTAAAGCTGACGTTTCGGGCCTAGATTCTTCATCAGAGACTCCTCCGATGAAGGGTCTAGGTCCGAAACGTCAGCTTTTGTGCTCCTTAGATGCTGCTTGGCCTGCTGTGTTCATCCAGCTCCACATTTTGTTATCTTTGATTCTCCAGCATCTGCAGTTCCCATTATCACAGAAACCTAAAGAGTGGGGTGGGTTTGACTCCAATTGCACACAGCACATACACACAGAGATATGGACGCACAATCAAATACAAACACATAAACAATGCCATACACACGGTCACGGTGGTGTATTTAAGTCAGAAATGGACATGTTTTTCATGAATAAAGGGATCACTGGCCAGTTATAGAAGGCAAGGGAATGGATTTGAGAAACAGTCCAGCCATGATCAAACGGCATCGCAGACTTGACAGGCCGAATGGCCTAATGCTGCTCCATTTTTTAATGCTATTACGATTTTAGAGTGCCTGGACTTGCCTTCCTGTGAGTACAGTGGAGGTTAGATTTGATGAGTATTTGACTGAAGTCAGTTAATGGAAATGTGAACAGGTTTGAGGGGCTGAATGATCTATATCTGGTGCGAATTGTTGTGTCCTTGTGTCTTAATAGAGTGGTGATTATTCGAGGGGAACACACTTTCAGAATGAATGCCTTCCCATTACAGATTGACTTCGGGATGTTGCTTTCTCTTTCGGGCTGTGTGATCTGTCGTGTTCTCCTCCCACCAAGGAGCAGGGAAGCCTGGGTTACTGAAAACGTTCAAGGTTGAGTTCCATTGATCTTTGTTGAACAATAGAATTAATGTTTATTGGGAACAGGTAGAAATGGGGTGCACAGCCACAATCATAACAACGATGAGCTTTCTGAATGGTGCACCAGGCTTGAGAGGCCGAATGGCCGAGTGCTGCTCCTAACCCATGTGCTGTTCTCTCACTCAACTCCTCGATGCTGTTCCAGAGATAGTGCAAGACGCCAATCGGACAGTCAGGATCATTGCAACCCTCCTTCCCCCCAAATGATTTACACAGAAATAGAATGAAGTCATTCTGCCCTTTGAGTACATTGCACATCACAGGTCAAGGCCATGCAACCTTCCCAAGGCTGCTACACAGGAACAGGGGAAACCAGGACAACTACCAGGAAATAGCCAGCAGGTATAAATGTTTATTTTCAGAATACAAAGCTGTAACTTGGCAGCAGCAATAGTACAATGTGTGTTATGGGGAATTCTGAGCTGTGATGGAAGGATAAAACAACCGTAAAATACATAAATGGAAAGAGATCACAGAACATGGTGGTACAGGGGGGATTTGTGAGCCCTGGCACATGAATCCTATAATGTTAGTCTGCACATGTAGCCAGTGATTAGGAAAGTATATTGAATGATGCTGTTTTATGTAAAAGCTATCTGTATAATCGTTGGATTGTTTTACCGCATCTGTGCTGGGCATTGCTGAGACCACTCCCGATATATTCCGTGTAGTTACAATTCCGTAAACTGTAACAAAATGTAATTGCTTCAGAACTTATCAAAATTATTTCACTTTACTCATTCCTGCAATGAAAACCTTGTTGAGTCACAGAGTCATACAGTTCAGAAACAGACCCGTCAGTCCGTCTTGTCCATGCCGACCAGATATCCCAAACTGATGTATTTCCATTTGCCAGCATTAGGCCCATAACCCTCTAAAACCTTCCTATTCATGTAGCCATCATGGTGCCTTGTAAATGTTGTAACTGTGACAATTTCCAGCACTTCCTCTGGCAGTTCATTCCTTACACACAACACAGTCTCTGTAAAACAGTTAGCCATCAGGTCTTTTTAAAACCTTCTGCCTGTCCCATTAAATCTATGTCCTCTAGTTTTGGACACCCTCACCAGAGAAAAATAACCTTGGTCATTCACTGTATCAACGCCCTTCAAAATGTTACAAACCTCTCCAAGGTCACAGCACTTTGGGACTGAGAATGAGAAATGTTCATGTTATATCATGTAAGATCTTAAGGAGAGTGTATCAGGTGCATAGCTGATGGATATTTCCTCTTGTATGGGAAACTGAAACTAAGGATTCAGTTTTATGAAAACAATGTATACATTTTAACACAGGTATTATTAAGACATGAATTTATTGTCTGAACATTAGTCAGACACATTGGAACATATCTTCAAATTAAGATAAGTTGTTCCTTCTAGCAGCAAGGAATATTCATGGAGTTATACAGCACAGAGAATATTGAAGCAGATCTCACATGGCCCAGTTTTGAAGTTGAATAACATTATTGTATATTTGAGTTCAGAAAAGGAGAAAATGTAACCTGCCAGAGGAGCCGCAACAAATTGACGCCTCTCTTTCTTTGTCCCTCCTCACAGCAATGTGTGAAAGCAGAAAACCTATCAGTCATCTTTGCCACTCGTGGAGGATGCCTGTTGAGGATTCAGTGGAATCTCTCCACTGCCTGAAGCAAATGAAGTTCAGCCAAATCCAACTGTTCCATGAAGAAACTTCATTGTTGGCAGCTTTTTTGAGCAAATAACTTCAGAGTCAGTATTTGGACCAATTACATTTTTTTTTCTTTTGCCATAAGTTTAGCTGTTGTTTGGGCAGAACTCTTTCAAACTGATATTATGCAGAGTTTTAATTATTTCCGTTTGTCACAGACATGTGTGCATGTGTGTATCTGTGTGTGCGACTGTGTGTGAGTCCATGTATGCATACGTCTCTGTGTGTGCGCTTTTCTGTGTGTCTCAGTATTTGTAGACACATAAATATGGATGTATATGTATTTCAGTGACTAAACTGTTTACTATTTATCTTTCCATCATAGATTTTGCTTTGGTTATATATTAGCTATTTTTGCAAATCGAAGCCATCTGCCTGAGTTGTCCCTAAAGCTGAAATTATCCCAGTGTGAGGTCTTTTTAATTGGCCGTTTCACCAAGCTGGTTACATTTAAAATTTGTCATGATCACTGAAGGAACGGGACTAGAAATCATAACAGAGACCGTCCGAACTCGGCCTGAACAAGGGTGAGGAAAAATTCTCAAAGGGCCGTTGAAGTTGAAATTCTTTTCCCCAGGAGCCTGTGGTACCTCTGTGTTTGCATTTATTCAAAGCTGTGTTCGTTCGATATTTGTCAGAAAAATGAGCCATGATAATGAACTACAGATAGGAAAGTGTGGCCGAGAACACTCAGGCCATGACCTTAGTGTTTGGTGGAGCAGGGACAAAGTATCTAATGTCCCAGCCTTGCTCCTCGGTCCAATGTGGCGACATTCCATTCCACCCGACAAAGCTGTTAGTCAGGAGCAGCTGGAGACCACTTGCTCTTGGTACTCAATGAATCAAAACAGAGACAATTCAGCCAATGGAGACTGTCAAACATGGTTTAGTGTGAGATGGACAATATTTTTGGGAAAAATAATATTCTTAGTGCTGGTCTGATCTCCTGACCTCCTGATCTCCTTTTACAGAGTTTACCCTGACTCTGTTGGTTATATTGTAGATCCAGTTTGTAGATCCAGATTCACTGGATTTACAGCAGCATCCCCACCCTGGCTCATGACATACTGCACACACAAAATCCTATGGTCTCCCTGATTGCAACATTCCTGAACAGAACTTCCAGGAAAATAAGAGCCACTAACTTTCCAATAACAAAATACGAGAACACCATAAACAGGAGTTGGTATTCAGCCCCTCAAACATGACTTTCCCTTCAATAATATCAGGGCTGATCTGTTCTAGTCCTCATCTCCTCTTTCAGACCCAATTGCATGCAGCCCTCAACTCTCTGATGTGTCAAAATCCATCAACGACCCCTTCCCCTCACCTCTAAACATTTCTGTGATTTAGCTCTCCGACGCTCTGGAATAGAGAAGCCTTGAATGGCATTACACTCAGTGTGTTAGAAACACGCCCATACATACTCTGTGACCTGTTGGCATGAACAAAAATCATGAACACAAGGAAAGAGTGCAAGGTAACAATGGCGCCAGGAGGAACCACATGGAGCAGTCACACTCTCCCCACGGTACCATCATCCCAGGGATCAGGCTTTTGAAACTCCTTTGCACTGTCTCTATGACAAGGTTAGCAATCCTTATGAAGGAGAGAAAATCTGTATGCAGTGCTGCAAATTCAATCGACTACTGCAGGAATCCGTCTTTACAATCATACTTGAATGATTTTCCAATGAAAGGCAACATAACATTTACTGTCATGATTACTTATTATGCTGTATATATTATTTTAGTGAATCATGAACAAGGATATTGATGTCATTTTCGAAAATGATACTTCCCAATTTCCTATCTTCTAATAAATAAAAAAAAGGGAAGGATGGTGTTTGTTGCCCACGGCCAAACAATTTATTTTCCTTATAAATGGCTGGTCTCCAAGCACTGAACATGATACACTGTCTGTAATGGCCTGCTGCCCAGAGCATCTTCCGACTCTCTGTCTTCTATCAAGTGTCCAAATTTCTAACTACATAATATTCCCCTCCCTTACCATGGATTCTACTTACTTTTCATGTACCTGACTGCAAATACGTCAAAGGTCCTCCGAAAATTCAAAAAAAACATTTTCATTTCTTGATGTCACAACCAACATCCTCCACAAACCCCAAGACATTTATCAAACTGATTTCTCTTTCCTGACTCTGTCAAATCATATCATTATTCTCCAACAATTTAGTTGATACATTCTTTACCAAGAAATGTCAACTACTCTCCCTACAACTGACATCAAGTTGTCTGTTACTTCGTTTTCTACTTTTTTTTAACTGAGGATTCTGTGTAATCCAAGATGGTAGACAGGAGGAGATTGTGGCTCTTAGAGGGGTTCCTCTTTTGAGATATTCTTACTGATGAGTTGATTTCCTCGAATTCTAGGAGCAGCAACTGCTGTCTTCGAAACCTTTGCATTATTTCAGATCTTTGAAACAAAAAGTTCAAAACAAAAGTACCTTTAAAATGGGAGGAACTGAGAGAGAAAGTACCAGGTTTGAAGTGAAGAAGGATCAGTAAACCTGCACAGCTGACAAAACAGGCAGTCAACAGCTGATTGTCTGTGCTGTTTAGTTTCAACTATCTCTGGGCATTGGAGTTGGGTAAACAAAATAAACAAAGTGAAATTCACAGCTGCCCTTGGAGAAACCTTAGAAAAGAGCACTCACAGCAGGGGAAGAGATAATTGTTACTTTTGTCGAAACCGACTCTGCTGTAAATCTACAATAGAGCAGTCATGTGTTTTTCTTGGTATGTTTTCTTGAGATCAGCCTCCAGATTAAAAATTTTAAAAATAAACAACATAGGGATCAAGTTAGCCAAGCGTCATTTTTTTTTTTGTTAGAGAATTAAGACCGTGCTATTGTCTTGGTCTGTAGATTGTTAAAGTGCAAAGATGGCCTTTAGTAGAGTGATGTGGGCTTCTTGTCGGATGTGAGAGATTAGGGATGTCAATGACCCATTGCGTGTGTGTGTACCGGCTTCTGAAAGAGCTATCCAGCAAGCTCAATTCTCCACCCTTATCTCTATTACCCTCTAAATGCATCTCTCATCTGGCGGAACTAATTGCCAACCTTCAACAAAATGAGTGTGTTGACTATTTCCTCTTTATTCTAATTTCCCACAGTTCCCCATTTTCACTGGTCAACCTGTTCCCTGCTATTTCTAGAAGATTTTCTGCTCCTCCCTTCATGGAGAAAGAACATTGCAAATACCAAGATGGGCAGAGCTGGCCTCTGTCACCTCATGAATATATTAGAGACCGGCACTCCGGCACATGATGCATATGTCATCCAGTCCTGCATGGAAATTTCTAGAATGAAACCCGTTCATTTGATGGCCATTGTCAGCACTGCCCTCTCCCGAGTGCATACATGGCACACTCTCTCATTGTTGAAAATGCCTTCTTCTCTTTCATTTATTTTCATGGCTGCTAAACTGTTTGATCTCTTTGCAGTCCCTGTGACTTTGAACATTAATGGGTCCGCTCGTAATAGAAGCAACTGACAATGCTATTGCACAATTTTATGTACCATAGTCACGATAATAGCAACACAACTGTTAATGATGGAGGTGACTGGGCAGGTTGGAGATGAAATGGCCGAATGGTGTTATTTCCAGACTATTAGTCCAAGGACCCAGGTAATGACTCACACCCCGATTTGAGTCCCACCATGGCAGATGTTGGAATTTGAATTCAATAAAATATCTGGAATGGTGCAAATATGAAGCCATCGTTGACCATCAGCAAAAACCCACCTGGCTCACTAATGCCCTTTAGGGAAGGAAATGTGCCATCCTCACATGCTCTGGCCTACTTGTGACTCCAGGACAACAGCAATGTGATTGATTCTCAACTGCCTTTTGGAATAGCCAAGCCATCCACTCAGTTATATCAATCACTACACAGTCTCAAAGAAATGACACAGGACAGACCTATGTACCAGCAACATACAGCATGTGGACTGCAGTGGTTCACGAAAGTAGCTCACAAATACTTTCTAAAGGGCAACTCGGAAAGGGAAATAAAAGCTGGCCCAGCCAGTCATACCCACAACCCTTTAATGAATAAAAGAAGGTGACCACACTCAGCGAAGATAGACCAAGGGGTCATAACTCAGTTTAAACAGGGACTTGGCTGTATTTCTGCATGGGCATGATATTCAGAGATATGGGGACAGGCGAAAAATAAACATAAATAATCTCACATTTTATTGCCAACCCAGCTGATCATCAACAATCATTTTGGTTGCTCTTTTATTTTCCAGCTCTCTCTTTCTCCATTTATTCAACTCCTTCTTTCGCCCCGTCAAAACAATCGTCCTCATCACCAGCATAAATCACAACATTTGCCAAGTATTTTCAGTTCTGATGTATGGTCAGTGGGCTCGAAATGCTAACTCTGCTTTTATTTCGACAGAGCCTGCCAAACCTGTAGTTTCCGCAATACTTTGTTTCTTTTTGTTTCAGATCTCCAGCAACTTTCTTGGTTTGATTTCAACGTTGGCTTTGCTATTTCCCTGTCTGTCAACGTCGTTAGCAGGGGAAGCATTTGTTAACTATCATTAATTGTCCTTGGCTGTGACCATTCCACAAGGCAGTGGACAACCAAACACATTTTTTTGGGTTTGAATTCACACTGCTTTTTTATTGTTGCTATTAGTGAAATTCGCATTGGTTCCAATTCTCATCATTACAATCTAAATTCTTCAAACGACTGTGGTGGGAATTGAAACAGTATTTTTAGTGTCATAACCTGTACCTCTGAATTACCTGCCCACCGACTTAACGGCTCTGTTATGGTGTCCCTGTCGTGAAGGTACTTTAGGGAAAAGTACAAGGGTGTGATCAAAATATATAAACTGGAAGACTGACCAGAAGAGAGCTGGAACTATAAAGTCTGAATTTTACCAAGGGATAGATAATGGTTAATTCAGCAACAGCACAAAGATACAGATGGAGAGCGGAGATATTACAGAGATGGTATTGGATAGGGTTGGGGATGGAGACAATAGTGACACATAGATTTAAAAAAAAGGCCCTCAATGCTGCCAACTGTCTCAGATGCTTCTGAAGGACAATTCTGAAATTCATGGGTAGTGACGGGACGATTTAATTGAAACTGAAAGTAGTAGTTTCGTCTTTGCCAAATGTAAGCAACAGAAATATCAATAGAATTGAATATGATCTATGGATTTAAAAAATGGAAAGAGATGGAGAGACTTACCAGGAACACCCACAATGGCAAGAATGGGATAGTAACCAGCCTGAATAGTCTTCAGTACACCAAGTATCCGATCTTGTAATGTTGACCAACGCCAGGTAAGATAGAAAATACCAACGGATAAACTCCTGTCCATTGTTAGAACATTCCAGTCTGTTCTCAGATGCTGATCCACTGTTGGAACATTCCAGTCTATTGTTTTCAGATTCTGATCCATTGTTGGAACCTTCCAATCTTTTGTTCTCAGATTCTGATCTCTCTGACCCCTCTCTCCGCAGCAGTTGATCCCTGTTAGTGCATTCGCTGATGCTCCCACTCATGCTATGGGATAACACAGTGAATGGAGCCCCTTAGTAAGAGGAGACAGAAAGCCTCCTGTGGCACAGTTAGAATCCATGGAGACTGACATCAATCACAAGTCAATGAACAAACAGTTCCAGTTAACCCCTTTCAATATACACTTTCAGTTCACAATAATAACTGGGCTGGATTGCATGTTAACATCATTGGCCACCAGTCTTATATCCCATTGCCAATTACTCTAACAATGTCTTTGATGAGGAATAAAAATGGATGTTTTCGTTTTGCAGGCCAAATGGTTCTGCTGTATTGTCCATGTACAATGCTGTAACCACCTGCATCAGCACTCCCCTCCAAAAATAAAACAAACAATCAAAATGTCGTGACTGTGCTGATCACTCCTCAACAACCAAAAGATTGTCACTGTGCATTGTTGCCCTGACCAATGTAGAGGGAGTCTGGATTCGTCTGGATGTTACTCTCACTGCTGTCATAAAGCAACTTTTTATCTTCAAATCACAATGTTCTTCATTGCAGTTTTTGTGTTTTAAAGCAGCAACATTTACATTTGTTGATTAAGTTTAAAGTGAAGCATAATGTGCAGAGTGACGTTGTTCCCTAAAACCCGTGGATTAATGAATCAGGGACATGAGTGTGACATTGCCCATGAGACAGAGCGGAATGAGGGCAGTGGCTGTGGAGACTGGAGGGGAATACAGTGATATCCCAGTGTCACCAGTATTTAACCAACCCTTATTGTAATAGACAGAATGAAATTTAATGCAGAGCAAGGAAACAGGTTATATTTGGGAGGCAGTATGCCAAACGACATGATCATTTAAATGTGATGAAGGGAATTATGTATTATGTATACACAGATTAATCACAGTGTATGCAGACTGATAAGATTGTTCATATCTGCACAGGGGATTCAGAATTAAAATCAGACAAAGATTTCAAAATGTTGGGGGTAGAGGGAAATTAAAGGATCGTTTTGGTAGGGATGTTGCTCATCTCCAGCAGGAGCAGAGATTGTATGCTGAGTGTTCACCACCTTTACTGTAATTATTCTGAGATATGTATGAAAGGTTTTCAGACCCTGAGGGGACAAGCTTTTTCAGTGAAGGACATAGACTGAGCTGTCATGAATAATCTATTTCTGTTGTCTTATGAAGTATAGCTGCCTCTAAAATATCTTTTCAATCAAAAATCATTTCCTGAAATTCATGCATTTAGGAGGATATTAGCCAAATGTTTCTCATTTGAAATGTAAAGAAGAAAAAGATACTGGTGTAATACAGCTGCAACCGACACAATAGTTCTAATGGGAACAGAAATGGGCGATAATGTCCCAAACGTAACCAATTTCAACATCTGCAACCATTAAGAAAAGCAAAGTGTTAGAAATGGAAATCTGAAATAGAAACAGAAATTGGTGCAGAGACGCAATAGATGAGGCAACATCTAGAGACAGATATAGAATTAACATATCAAGTCTGACAGGAACCTGTTCTGAAAATGTCATGTTGGATTCACAGTTAATTATGTTTCTTTCTGCTCAGCTGCTGCTCGATCTGATTTTTTTTATCCAGCATTTTTTTTTATTTCCCTTTTGGTCACAACTTGTCTGACCTGAACCGGAACAGTGAAGCTACTATTTGTGTTGGGTCTCATGTATTTGGTAATGATCATTGAGTGAGACATTGCAAAGTTTTTGTATAAATGATCGCTTATATAGATAGCGTGGTGCATTCTGATAAATAGCCATGTAAAGTTGGAACTGTGACACTGATGTTGCATGATTAATCCTTTGAAAATAATGGATTGAAAATGGTGGGAATCATTACCTCAATGTCACGCTGTGATCCTGATGTCGCTGGGGTTACACTCATCTAGCAAGGTCTTACCTTTCTGAGACTTTAGACTGAGCCACAAAAGCATAAAATATCTTGCTATTTTCGATAGGACACAATCATTCATGTGCTTTAGCCAGCACTCGCAAAGGCAGACTTTATTTGCACCTGGAGAAAGTGACGCAGAGCTGCCTTCCTGAAACTCTTCTAATCTAAGTGGTGCAGATGTATGCACAGAGCTGTTCGTAAGGTGATTCTATTTTTTTTTGTTATCATATTCTCATGAAGGAAGAACATTTTACTCCCAATCCAGGCTGACACGTGACTTGAATGACAATTTGCAGAGATTGGGCTCCCCATTGCTCAGCTGAGAACATTACCAGTGCAGGATTCTCTTCAATGCCCATTGATCACATTTTTGTTCAGGGCCCTCAATGCTGCAGTGAGTCAAGTACGACTGGTAGCATGGGAAGTTACTCTGATCTCACTTCCAATGACTTTGGAACATCAGCTGAAACAATAAAGATTGGAAGTACAGAACACAACTTGTTTGAACAATATGCTCACTGACCTCACAATATTCCAAAGCAATTTTAGGCACGGGCTTCCAATTCTGTCAGGTGACGTTTGTCCTATTCATGATGAAGCAGTTTGGTTACATGCCCTCTCAGAGGGACAGAAAGAAGCTTCACTCTGCACCATGGGGAACAGAACGATTCCATTCCAAGTGCATCAGACAGTGACAAACACACACTACTGTCAATTCCTATTGGACATTGATAATTTCAAGCTCATCATTCACTGATAACAAAGAGTAACATGGAAATCAGAAGCTCCCATCATCCTGGTTGGAGGACAAAAAAGAAAAGAAGGGATGGTGAAGTGCAAGAAACGTGGGAAGTGGTGTGACATTCAGCGGGTGTGGGAGAAGAAGAGTGTGAAGGGAGATGGTCAGTTTAAGGGGGTGTAGCAGCATAAGGGGCAGTGTAACAGAAACTCAAGTGTAAGGAAGGAGGAGGAGTAGGAGTGATAAACCGCAGAAGGGATCACCAGACACAAACCTTTGCCTTTGAAATTTTTCTTCACAGATGCTGCTGGACCTGCTGAGCTTTTCCAGCACCTTCTGTTTTTGTAGCCAGTTCTCTGGTTGGTTGCATGACACGTCGCTGTGAGAAACAATGCCTGACTCACTCCATTAATTGTTTATTTTTTTTGCGGCAGCCCTTGCCAACTTGATTAAACCAGTCTATATGTACGTACAATCCAACTATAATTACCATTGTGACTTTCCCTCAAGCCCTCATTATTCCTGGGTTTACACTATGACCTTGTACTTTGGAAAAAATGTAAGGTCGGGCTGAAAATTAGTCTTAGCAAGGGGTTTCTTCCCTTACTTTTAAATTCCACCCAGGCTGATTTATCATTTTGGCCCTTCATGTCAATATCATTTCTTAATACTGCTTTGGTGTCATCCTTCAACAGTACAAAAACTCCACCTCCAGCTCCTTTTTGTCTATCTTTTCAGAACACTGAGTATCCATGGACATTTAACTCCACAACCTTGACCTCCCTCTAACCATGTTTCAGTAGTCCTTACCAGTTCATACTTATCTATTTGTGCTGTCTTCTCATCAATTTATTTCAAATGCTGTGCGTGTTCAGATACAAGTTTTATTAAATAAATTCCATTGATTTGTTTTTCTCTTTTAATATTTTCTTGCACACGGCTTTCTACCTTCTCCATCCATATGTATTAATTCCTGAAAATACTGAGCCTGATCTAACGTTTATTGCAATTCCAAAATGTTTCTGCACCGTAATTACAAACACTTCTTCTGCCTTATTACACATGAGAAGGTCAAAGTTTGCTCCTTCTCTCCCAGGAACATTTACATAGTCAGGCAGCATGGAAACAGCCCAGCCTGTCCACGCTAAACATAATCCCAAACAAAACTAGTCCCACCTCCACCTCCTGGCCCATATCCCTTCAAACCTTTCCTATTCATGTACTAAGCCAAATATGTTTTAAATGTTGTAACTGTGTCCACTTCCACCACTTCCTCAGGAAGCTCATCCAACATGCAAACCACCCTCTTTGTGAGAAACAGCACCTCATGTATTTTTAAAATGTTTCTCCTCTCACCTTAAAGATGTGTCTCTGAGTCTTGAAATCCCCCATTGTAGGGAAAGACAATATCATTAACCCTATCTATACACTCATTTTTTAAAGCTTCTATCAGATTGCCTCTAAACCACCTACAATCCAGTGAAAGAAGTCCCAGCCTATCCAGCTTTAATTTGCAACTCCGGCCTTCCATACCTGGCATCATCCTGATAAATCTCTGCTGAACCGTCTCCAGATTAAAAATATCCTTCCTATAACTGGGAAACTGGAATTAAACACAGTATTTAAGAAGTGGCCTCCCAACTGTCTTGTACAACCTCAACATCACTGTCCGACTCCTATATTCGAATGACTGAGCAATGAAAGAAAATGTGCATGATACCTATTTAACCACCCTGTCTATATATGACACAAACGTCAAAGCATTATGTTCCCGCACCCCGAGGCTCCTCTGTTCTACAATGGAACCAAAGGCCCGACTATTAGTTGTATAAGAGATAACAAAGTATGGAGCTGGATGAACAGAGCAGGCCAAGGAGTATCTTAGGAGCACAAAAGCTGATGTTTCGGGCCTAGACCATTCATCAGAAAAGGAGAAGGGGGAGAGGGTTCTGAAATAAGTAGGGAGAGAAGAGGAGGCAGATCGAAGATGGATAGAGGAGAATGTAGCAGGAGAGGAGACAGACAAGTTAAAGAGGCGGGGATGGAGCCAGTGGAGGTGAGTGCAGGTAGGGAGGGGATTGGTCAGTCCAGGGAGGACAGACAGGTCAAGGGAGTAGAAGATGGGAGTGTGGCTTGAGGTGGGAGGAGGGGATAGTTGAGAGGAAGAACAAGTTATGGGGGCGGGGTCGAGCTGGACTGTTTTGGGATGCAGTGGGGGAGGGGAGCTTTTGAAGCTTGTGAAATCCTCATTGATATCATTGGGCTGCCGGGTTCTCAAGTGGGATATCAGTTGCTGTTCCTGCAACCTTCGGGTGGCATTGTTATGGCACTGCAGGAGGCCCAGGGTGGACATGCAGTCTGAGGAATGGGAGGGGGAGTTGAAATGGTTCGCGACTGGAAAGTGAAGGTGTTTATTGCAAACCGAGTGTAGGTGTTCTGCACACCGGTCCCCACGCCTCTGCTTGGTTTTCCCGATGCAGAGGAGGCCAAACAGGAACAGCGGATGCAGTATACCACATTGGCAGATGTGCAGGTGAACAACTAATTGACGTGAAAAGTCTTCTTGGGGCCTGGGATGGCGGTGAGGGAGGAGGTGTGGGGGCAGGTGTAGCACTTCCTGCGATTGCAGGGGAAGGTGCCAGGTGTGGTGGAGTTGGAGAGGAGTGTGGAGCGGACAAGGGAGTCACGGAGAGATTGGTCCCTCCGGAAGGCAGACAAGGGTGGGGACGGAAAGAAATGTATTTGGTGGTGGTGTTGGACTGCAGGTCGTGGAAGTGTCGGAGGATGATGTGTTGGATCCGAAGGTTGCGGCGGTGATATGTGAGAACGAGGGGGATACATCTTTCAAGATTATTGTGGGGATCGGGTGTAAGGGATGCGTTGCAGGAAATGTGGGAGACACGGTTGAGAGCGTTCTCGACCTGTGCGCGGAGTGGGAAGTAGTGTTGTGTTCCTTGAAGAACGAGGATAACCTTGCAGCCCAATGTTATTAATGTGGATTTCACAAGCTTCAAAATCTCCCCTCCCGCTACTGAATCTCAAAACCTGCCCAGCTCATCCCAGCCTCCCTAACCTGTTCCTCCTCTCACCTATCCCTTCCTCCCATCTCAAGCTGCACCCCCATCTCCTGCCTACTAAACTCCTACCAACACCTTGACCTGTACATCCTCCCCGGACTGACCTACCCCTCCCTACCTCCCCACCGACACTCACCTCCACTGGCTCCATCCCTGCCTCTTTAACTTGCCTGTCTCTTCTCCACCTATCCTCTCCTCTATCCATCTTGAATCCACCTCCCCATGTCTCCCTATTTGATTCAGAATCCTCTCCCCTTCCCCCTTATCTGATGAAGGGTCTAGGACAGAAACATCAGCTTTTGTGCTCCTCAGATGCTGCTTGGCCTACTGTGTTCATCTAACTTCACACCTTGTTATCTCGCCGTATCCAGCATCTGCAGTTCCCATTATCTCTGTTAACTGTTTCAGCTATACCCTTGTTTGTTGTACCAAAATGCAAAATCTCACATTTTTCCAGATCAAACTCATTTTGCTGTTTTTCAGCACATTGACCCATTTGATCAAGATCCCTTTGTAATAGTGGAAAAAAAAACTTCTTCAATGTCTACTGAGCCACCAATTTTGGTGTCGTCCACAAACTTAGCAGCCATACCTTCTATATTCTCTACCAAATCATTTTTTTTTCTAAATAACAGACAAGTGAAGACCCAAAACCGATCCCTGTGGAACACCCCTGTGACAGGCCTCCAGTTCAAAAAAATATTGAGCATGTTTAACAAATTCGTCACTTTTCAAAGATGTAACAAAATGTTCGTGCTAGGCAATATTTGGGAAATTAATATCACTGACTTTTACAATCTTATTATTCTTACATATACCTGAGCTCTCAATATATATTTGTTCCTCTGATTCCCTCTTACTATTGGGGGTGTCAATAGTACATTCCCAGCAAGGTGCTCATTGCTTTCTTCTCATTTCTAATTTCATCCCATATTTTCACTGAACGATATTTTAAGAAATATTTTTGAGTTACAGCAGCAATGTTTCTCTTAATCAAAAATGCCCCTCATTCTCCTATGCCTCCCGTTCTATCCCTCCTACATTCCCCTCATACTTCAGAACTCCATCAAATGTAGACTGAGTCCTCACTGTTCTTTTTATGATAAATCCTTTAACCTGGAACATTCTTGCTAACCTACTACAGACCCCCTCCAATTTCATCACATCCTTCCTTTGATACAGGGCCCAAAACCGCTCACAATATTCCAAATATGGCATGCCAAGAGCTGATTCAGCCTCAGCAGTTCATCTCTGCTCTTGTATTCTAGGCCCCTTGAAATAAATATTAAAATGGCATTTGACTTCCCAAGTGCCAACTGAGCTTGCATTGTTAACCTGAAACAATTTCCTAAACTAGGACTCCGAAGTCCCTTTGCATTTTGGATTTCTGAAGTCTTTCCACATTTAGAAAATGGTCTATGGCTTTATTGTTCCACCAAAGTGCATAATCCCACACTTTCCCACATTGTTTTCCATCTGCCACTTCTTTTTCAACTCTCTAAGCCTGTCCAAATGCTTTTGCAGGTTCCCCTCTTTATCAATATTGCTTGTCCGCCCACTGACTTTTGTGTCATCTGCAATCATGGCAAAAATGCTCTCAGTTCCTTTGTCCTGATTGTTAATGCTCACCATGAATAGTTGTGTTCCCAACCCTGGCCCCGAAGGAACTCATTAGGTCCCTCCCTGCCATACTGTAAGAAACCATTTACCCTGACCCTCCACCTTCTGCCAGTTGGCCATTCCATAAACTTGCAACAAATACCATGCTCTTATCTAATTTAGCAGCCCACTGTGTGCTACCTTGTCAAAGGCCTTGTGGAAATCCAAATAGATCACATCCACTGGCTCTCCTTTATCAAACCTTCTTATTATTTCAAAGAATTCTAACAGATTTTTCAGGCAATATTTGCCTTTACTGAAGACATGCTAATTCTGCCCTTCTTTTTACTGTGCACTTCCAAGTGCTCTGTAGTCTCGTTTTTAATAAGAACCTTACGAGAACAGAGGTCAGGCTACCCCGCCATAGTTTCTACCGCTGTCTCCTTCCTTTCTTAAACAGGGGTGTTGCATTAGCCATTTTTCAGTCATCTGGGGCCCTCCCTGACTCCACTGATTTCTGAAAGGCTACCATCATGCCTCTACAAACTCCTCAGCTCTCTCCTTCAGAAGTCTGGGATGTAGTTCAACTGGTCTGGGTGATTTATCACTTTCAGACATTTCGTCACCCCCAGACCCTTATTCCTGATGGCCAGTGGACTCACTTCCACCCCATATCGTCAACTTCAGGTGTGCTGCTGGTGTCTTCCACTGTTTAAATTGATACAAGCCATGTATTCAGTTCCTTCACCATTTCTTTGCTCCCAATTCTTGCATCCCCAGCCTCATTTTCCAGGGGTCCAATGCCCAACCTTGTCTCACTGTAACTTTTATAGATACTTTTTAAAAAGTACCTTGCAGTCTTCTTTTATATTACTAGCTATTAGAATCTCATGGTTCATCTTCTCTTCCCACCAACATTTTTTTTCAATTTCCTTTCAAAGAGTTCCCAATCCTCTGGCTTCCACTCATCTTCATCGCATTGTATAGATTATCTTTTCCTTTTTCACTATCCCTGACTTAATTTGTCAGCCATGGTTGACTCGCCTTTGCCTTAGTATATTTCTTCTTCTTTGGGATGAATTTTTGCAGTGCCTCCTGACTTACTCCCAGAAAGCCCTGCCATTGCTGATTCACTGTCTTCCCTGGCTTCTCCTTCCATCAACTCTGGCCAACTCCTCCCTCATGTCCTTTAAGTTGGTCTTACTCAATTATAATACTGTCACATTCTATTCCATCTCCTCCGCCTCAAACTGCAGGGTGAGCTCTATTACGTTATGGTCACTGCCTCCTCGGGGATTCCTTCACCTTGAGCTCTCTAATCAAGTCTGCCTCATTACTCATCTCTAAATTTAAAACTACCACTTCCTTATTGGGCTCTATCTCACGCTGTTCAATTAAAATCACTTTCAGCTTTCACAAATCTCTTTTCTTGAGGTCCATTGACAACCTGATTTTCTCAGTCTATCTGCACATTGAAGCCCCCCATAATTATTGCAATCATTCCTTGGTTTACATACCTTTTCTCTCTCATATTTTCTGCCCCACATCCCAAAGGCTACTGGAAGGCCTGTGCACAAGATCTACCAGGCTCAATTTTACTTTGTTGTTCCTTAAGTCTATTCACATGAATTCTATGTCTTGTGACTCCGTCTCCTTTCTCCCTCTCAGTTTAATTTCATTTCTTCGTTGAAAGGCAATATCACCCTCTGTGCCCATCTGCCTGTCTTTTTATTGGATGTCAATTCCTGGATATTTAGTTCCCAGCTTTGATGCCCTGGCCACCATGTCTCTGTGAAACTCACAACATTGTACTGATCAATTTCAATCTGTGCTACAAGCTCATTTACCTGACTTCATATACCATGTGAGTTTAAGTACAGCACACTCGGTCCTGCATTGACTGACCCTCTTCTCACAGTTGTCCCCTTATCTGTAGTGCCAGAAGTTGGATTTCTGACCCTTTCCATTTTTTTCTGTCCTAATACCTGTTGTGCAAACTTTAACCTGAGTTGAGCCCACCACTTTAACATTTGCATATTTTACCATGCAACTGAACCCATCCCATCATGATGTTAAATTAATATCCTTACTACAGACCCTAGTTATATCATTCACCAGGACTTTGGTCCCTGCATGATTCAGGTGGAGCCTCTCCCAACAGAACAGCTCCACCATTCCCCAGTCCTCAATGTCCAATGAATTTGAGCCTGTGTCTCCCACACAAATCTCAGTCATACATTTCACTCTTTAATCTTGCTGACCCTGTTCCTCTCTGCTTATGGATAATCCAAAGATTATTACCTTTTTAGTTGTACTCTTTACCTGAGCCCTGTGCTGCTCATATTACTTCAGCAGAATCTTCTTCCCCTTTTCTATCTGTATTGATAACACTACCATTCCATCCAAGTCCAAGTTTGTTTGCAGCCCAGATGGAATATCCTGAGCACAGGCACCTCATAGGCAACACAACCTTCGGAACTTCCATTTCTGGCAACAGAGAAGAGTTTCTATTTCCCTAACAAAACTATTCTGTCTTAAAACAACACTTCTTTTATTTCCCTCCCTCTTGAATAACCCCTTCTACCGAAGTGTTGAGGTCAGTTTGCTAATCCTCCCAACAACTCCTGCTCTCATCCGCATAGGAAACAAGAATCTCAGATATAGTAGGAACTGCAGATGCTGCCAAATCTGAGATAACAAGGTGTAGATCTGGATGAACACAGCAGGTCAAACAACATCAGAGGAACAGGAAGGCTGACGTTCTAGGTCTCGACTCTTCTGATCTAGGCCCGAGACATCAACCTTCCTGCTCCTTTGATGCTGCTTGGCCTGCTGTGCTCATCCGGCTCAACACCCTGAACAAAAATCCCAAACCTGTTCGACAAGCTTAAAGGATGAGGCTCCATGAGAACTCCCTATTTTTTTCATCTACCATGTCACACCTTTTTGTTCCGGACAGCTGAGTGAATTTGAGGTCAGTAATGTGAACGGTTTAACTGCCTGCTGAAACAGAGCGCCCTGGTAACTATTCCCTGTCCCTGATGTTTTTAAAATCATTAACGAGATTAGGGAGGCCCTGGCAAGGCACCATTTATTGCCCAGCCCTAATTGACAAGCGGACAGTTGAGCGTTAACCAGGTTGGTATGGGTCTGGAGACACATGTAGACCAAGCCAGGTAAGGATGGTAGTTCCCTTCCCTAAGGACATTAGTGTTTTTAGGCTTTTCTCCCGACAATCATCAATGGATTCATTGTCATCAGTGGATTCTTAATTCTATAAATATTATTGAATTCAAATGCAACCATGTGCCGTGAGGTGATTCAAACCCAGGTCTCCAGAATGTTGCCTGGGTCTCTGGATTAATAGTCTGGCAATAATACCATGATGCCGTTGCCTCCCCTGAGTTGTGGCAGTGTACAGAGCTCAAGCTGTAGCTCATCAATTTGAGTTCACTCAAGCAACCAACACTTGCTGTGAATGGTGTCACTGTGAACCACAATGGGGCCCACTGGCACCCACATAATGCAGGTACAACGCATTGCCTGGACCAGCATCTCTATTTTAATTACTTCTTGATTTGATTTTTTAAAAAATGGACTGAACCAAAGCCCATCATCGGCTCGAGATTAATTGACAACACTGAAGAGATAGGCATAAGGCAAATTAGGCAGATATCTTGAGGGATTGCGTGGCCGGCAGAGGTTAGAGATGGCAATGATCACTATCATGAAGGGATTTGCGAACAAGGGTATGTTTTTTTTTCAAAATGTTGCTTTTTCGCAAACGGCAAGCTCTTCAGCACAGTGAGCTCAGTGTGAGGAGAACAAGACTCAGTGCAAGTGAATACACGGAGAGCAGAGTTTTGGAGGAGCTCAGGATTACAGGGAGGTTGAAAATGCAAGCTGGATCAGGAGTGTTTTAGAGACGTTCAATCTCGAGTTTACAAAGGCCTAACGCTGTTACCTACCTTTTGTTCATCACTGAATACATTTGTTCAACAAATGTTTATCTGTTTCTGATTTAAAACTAGCAACTGGTTGTTTGACGTCACGCGCCATTTTTGGAACACAGTCCTGAACGTTTACCACCCTTTTTGTATAGAAGTGGTTTGTAACATCTCTCCTATGCTACCTATCCTGCACTATTCTTGACCGAATTGGAGGAAATTTCTATTTATCCGGCACTGGATGTCAGGGCATTATGAGACTTAGAAAGAGCTTTGAGTTGGCTATGGTCATGTAAGTCTTGTCCTTCATGGTTTTGGAAATGGCTGGTGTGGGAGCTTTGGCTAAAGTTATGGTTTACCTGTTGGTCAATCGTACCCCTCTCATTCACTGCCTCCTACATTCAGACCTCTCTCTTTAACCAACCCATCAACCCTTGCCATCCCATTCAGGCCAGAGTCTCTCTAAGCAGACTGGGCGGCAGGTTACCTCCCTGAAGGATATTGGTGCACCATTTGGGTCCTTTTGACAATTGGTAGCTTTCATAGCCCCCTTTGCTGCGCGCCCAGACCCACAAATTCATCTCAATTTCACAAACTGCTCTGTCATTGAGAAATGCTAGAGTCTATTAAAGTTGGAATAACAGAGCATTTAAAAATGCATGAAAGAATTAAGAAGAGTCAGCATGATTTCATGAAGTGGAAATCGTAGCTGACAAATATATCAAAATATTTTCAGGCAGAAATATGCAGGATAAATAAGATGAAAACCAACAGATAAAATATATTCGGATTTCCAAAAAGGATCCGGGAAGGTTTCGTATATGAGACCACTTCATACAGTAAGAACCCAAGAACCACACTGTTGTGGATCTGTATTGGTCAAGGATATTTGTCAAGGTTTGGGTAATGAATTGAAGACAGAGAGTCGAATTAAAGAGGGCAGTTTCATGACGGCAAATTGTAACATATGGATTCCCACAGAGGGATAATTGCTGGATCCACAATTATTTACATTACATGCTGATCATCTGGAAGTCAGAAGAGAATGTATTGTCACCAAGATTGCACGTGACGCCAAATAGATGGAGGCACAGAGTGAGGATGGTAAAACGAAACCACAGAGGGATAGAAACAGGATTAGCAAGCAGATAAAAAGTCAGTGGATGGAATATAATGTGGGAAAATTGAGGTTTATGTATTTTGGCACCAAAACTAGGAGAGGCAAATATTATTTTCATGAGAAAAGCATTGCAGAAAGCTGCAGTGCAGAGAGAATTGTGGGACTTTGTGTTTGAAAGACAAAAACCGAGCTTCCAGGGTTGGCAGGTAATCTGGAAGTTAAATCGTCTGTTGACCTTTATTCAAAGGAAATGGGTATGGCTTAGTAAAACTGTATGACACTAGTCAGATCACACCTATGATGTTTTGAGTCCCCAGACTTTTGGAATGGCATATCAGGGAATTTTAACAACATTGATCCAAGACATGGGAGGATTTTCCAGGAGAAGAGATTGCACAGACGACTCCTGTATTCACCGGATTATTGAAGAATGAGTCAAGATCTTACTGAAAGATGGAAGATTCCATTGGGATTGACAGGATAGACTCAGAGATTGGCCCTCCTTTTTTGACAGTTGAGGATCAGAGTAAGGAATCATCTTATAAGACTGAGATGTGGAGGAATTCCTTCTCTTGGGGTATACTGAATCTGAGGAATTCTTTACTGCAGATGGCTGAACAGGCTGGTTGCTCAGTGTATCCGAAGCTGAGATACAGCATGTTCATCAAAAACGGAATCGAGGGTTGGGGGATAAGGTAAGAAAGTGGTGTTTAGGATTATCATATCAGCTCTGATCTCATTGAATAGTGAGAGCAGACGCAATGGGCTGAATTACCTCCTTCTGCTCCTGCCTACTGTCGTCTTTTTTTCTTCTTTTTCTGGCGTCTCACTTGGTTTTTGTTTTTCTTTTTTTCAACCAGTTTCCCAGGCTATTACATGGAAATGAGTTGCAATAAGGAGACTTAAGACCAAACTTCACTTTAGGACCTGATAGAGTTGCCAATTTATTGAGTCCTGGATAGCGTTGAAATTTGAACACAGAAGAAAAAAGCACCATTCACAGCGGGGAGAAATCGTACAGGGACGTACGTGTGGACAAGGCTTCAGCAGATCAGCCACCCTGTCAGAACATAAATACAACCACAGTGGGGAGAGGCCATTCATTTGTTCCGACTGTGCCAAAGGATTCACTCAATCATCCAATCTGCTTCAACACCAGCAAGTTCACACAGAGGAGTAACTTCTTAAATGCCCAAAATGAGGAAAGTGTTTTAAAAGCTCAGGGCACTGATCTCCCATCAATGTATTCACAAAGACGAGACAGATTTCATGTGTTCTCACTGTGAGTCTGGTTTTAAGCAACCATAAACCCTCATTGAACACCAGCGGATGCACACTGGGGAGAGGCCACTCCCCTGTACAGAATGTGGGTCGTTATTTTCTCGAAAATCAATTCTGCTGAGTCACCAGCACATTTAAACAGAGGAGAGACCTTATAAATGCCCCGACAGTGCCAAGTGCACGAAAAGCTCTGGGACCCCGCATTACATCAATGTGTTCACGGTGGCGAGAGGGCCTTCAGAAGCTCTCACTGTGGGGTTGTGGTTCAGACAATGATGTGCCCTCCTTAATTACCAGTGGATTCACACGATGCAGAGACCATTCAGCTGCTCATAATGTGGGAAGACATTCACTCAGAAATCCAACCTGCTGAATCACCAACAGTTTCACACAAAGGAGTGACATAATAAATGCTCAGACTCTGGGATGTGCGAAAAAAATCTCTGCTGATCTGGTGAGCCATCAATATGTTCACACTGATGAGAAGCTACTCAGGCGGTCTCACTGTGGGGCTGGGCTCAATTGGTCATCCCAACTCATGGTATACCAATGATCCCACACAGGGGAAGAGGCCATTCACCTGCACTGATTATAGGAAGAGTTTCACTGTGAAATTCAAACTGCTGAAACACCACTGAGTTCATGAGTAATGACAGTGACTAACGTTTGAAGTCAAGTTTAATCTCAGTAACATGTAAGAACAGCATCTGGTCTTTTCCCCTGTTTTTGATCTCATGCACAAGGCTCTGCAACTTTGGAAAGTGTTTTCATTGTGCTCAATCCCTGGCTCAGGTTAAATGAAGACTACTCGCATAAATACAATAAACTGTATTGGTCCCTCATTCCTCACAACATAGGGATAGGGAGAGGCAGGATCATGGAAGGATACAGCATGAGATGTGTTCACCCCTCTATTCCTAACATCATTCAGATAGGGATAAGCTAATGGGAGGTTATCGCTCAATGCACTAACTCCTCTGTTCTCCAAATCAAAGTGACATAAAAGTGTGGGGCCTCAGTGCCTGAGAGAGAGAATGCACTCTGAACTGCATCTCATATCAGGGACAGTGTGAGATACAATCACAAACCGATCTTCGGTCATTATCAACAGCAAGATTGTTGACAAAATTGAGTCATAGAGATATACAGAATGGACACAAGCACCTCAGTCCCACTTGTCCATGCCGTCCAGAAATCCTCAATAAACCTAGTCCCAAATGCCAGCATTTGGCCTTTATTCCTGTAAACCCTCCCTATTCATATACCCATCCAAGTGGCTTTTAAATATTGCGATTGTACCAGCCTCCATCACTTCCTCTGGTAGCTCATTCAAAACACATACCTCCCTCTGTGTGAAAAAGGTACTCCTTAGGTCCCTTTTAAATCTTTCCCCTCTCGTCTAAAACCTATGCCCTCTCGTTTTGGACTCCCACAGCCCGGGGAAAAGACTTCACCTTTTCACCCAATCCATGCCCTCATGATTTTATAAACCTCGATAAGTTCGCCCCTCAGCTTCCAGGGAAAATAGCTTCAGTCTCTTCAGCCTCACCTTATAGCTCAAAGCCTCCAACCCTGGAAACAGCCTCGTAAATCTTTTCTGGATGCTTTCAAGTTTCACAACGTCCTTTCTAGAGGAGGAAGGCCGGAATTGCACACAGTCTTCCAATAATGGTATAATCAATGTCCTGTACAGCCACGACATGACCTCCAAACTGATATACTCAATGCAGTGACCAATAAAAACTGTCATACCAATTGTCTTCTTCACTGTCCTACCTACTGTGACTCCACTTTCAAGGAAATATGAACCTGCACTCCCAGATCTCTTTGTTCAGCAACACTCCCCAGGACCTTACCATTAAGTGTGTAAGCCCTGGCCTGAATTGCCTTTCCAAAAAGCAGATTCTCATATCTATCAAAATTAAATTTCACCTGCTACTCCTCGGCTGATTGACCGATCTGCGCAAGATTTCCTTGTACTCTGAGGTAACATTCTTCGCTATCCACTACACCTCCACTTTTGGTGTTACCTTCAAAATTACCAGCCATAACTTCTATGTTCACATTCAGATAATTTATATATGTGACTAAAAGCCATGGACCCAACACCGAACCTTGCGACATAATGCTGGTCACAGCCCAGTCTGAAAAACAACCCTCCTCCACAACCAGAAGAGGCTTCACAAAACATTACCCCTCTTCTACTTTTGAGCAACTCTATACCCACGTACTTAGTTCTCCATATATTCCATGTGATCTAACTGTACTAACCAGTCTACCATGAGAAGCCTTGTCAAACACTTTATTGAAGCCCATATTGATCATGCCCGCTGTTCAATCTTCATTCATCCTCTTTGTGACTTATCCAAAAAAAAAGAATCAAAGATTTCCCACGCACAATACCACGTTGGCTTACACTGATCAGCCCCTGCCTTTCTAAATACATGACAACCCTATCCCTCAGGAATCCCTCCAACAACTTCACCCCCATTGATTGTCAGGCTCACTGGTCTATAGTTCCCTGGCATGTTCTTACCACATTTCTTAAATAGTAGAACAACATTGGCCAACCTCCACTCGTCCGGCACCTTTCCTGTCCCTATTGTTGATACAGAAACCCCAGCAAGGAGATAGCAATCACTTCCTCAGCTTCCAACAGAGTTCTAGGGTACGTTTGATCAGGTCCCGGCAATTTATCCACCTCCTCCTTTGTAAAATGTACATTTTACAATATATTTAATTATTTCCCCACGTTCTCTATCTCCCATACCCTTCGCCACAGAAAACACTGATAACAAATACTCATTTAATGTCTCCCCTGTCTCCTGCTGTTCCACATATCGGTGGCGTTGCTTATCTTTAAGGGGCCCCATCCTCTTCCCAGTTACTCTTCTGTCCTTAAACTATTTGTGGTAGCCCTTCGGATTCTCCGTAAACTGGTTTGCAAAAGCTATCTCATGTTCCCTTTCTGGCTTTCTGAATTCCATCTTACATACACTCCTACTGCCTTTATACTCTTCTATGAAATCACTCGATTCTATTGTCTATACCTGACATACACCTCCTTCTTATTCTTGACAAAAAACTCAATTTACCTCGTCAACCAGCAGTTCCTACACCTTACAGCCTTCTCCTTCACACAAACAGAAACATATTGTACCCGCACTCTCGTAATCTCATTATTGTAGGCTTCACATTTTCCAGCCTAAGATAACAAAGTGTGAAGTTGGCTGAACACAGCAGGCCAAGCAGGATCTCAGGAGCACAAAAGATGACGTTTCGGGTCTAGACCCTTCTTCAAACATGTAGAAAACCTGGACAGGCTGGGAATTGTTTCACTGGAGTTCAGGAGGTTAAGAGGCAATCTTACAGAAGTTTATAAAATAACGAGAGCATCGGTAGGGTTAGTGATATTGTCTTTTCCCGAGGATGGGAGATTTCAATACTTGGAGACACATTTTTAATGTGAGAGGAGAGGCATTTTAAAAATACATGAGAGGCTTTTTCTCACAAAGAGTAGGGTTACATCTTGGATGAACTTCCTGAGCAAGTGGGGGATGTGGGCACAATTACAACGTTTAAAAGAAATTTGGCTCAGCATATGAACAGGAAAAGTTTAAAGTGACATGGGTCAGGAGCAGGCAGATGGGACTAGTTTTGTTTGGGATAATGTTTGGCATGGACTCGTTGGACTGTTTCCATGCTGTATGACTGTGTAAATGTTCCTACTCGAGAAAGAGCAAGCTTTGACCTTCAGTTGGGTAATAAGGCAGAGAAAGTGACAGTACGGAAACACTTAGGAGTTGGACTAAACGATAGAGACGGGGCTCAGTATTATCAGGAATTAATAAATAAGAACGGTGTTTGCATAAAGCACAGTGTACAAGAAAGTATTAAAAGAGAAAAACAAATCAATCGAACATATTTAAAAACCTTACACTTAAATACGCACAGCATTTGGAATAAATTGATGAGCTAATAGCACAAAGGGAAATAAATTGGTGCCCATAAGTAGGTACACCTGCACATCTACTGATGTTTTATACTGTATCTGCTGTTCCTGATGTGGCCTTCTCTACATCGGGGAAATCAAACGGACGCTTGGAGACCTCTTTGTGGAAAACTCACGCTTGGTTCATGACAAACAATTGCACTTCCCAGTCGTGAACTACGTCAACTCCCCCTCCCACTCATTGGATGACATAACCATCATGGACAGCCTCCAATGGCACAATGACGCCACCCGAATTTGCCAGGAACAGCATGTCATATTTCGCTTGGGAAACTTGCAGCCCAAAGTTATCAATGTGGACATCACAAGCTTCAAAATCTCCCTGTCCGCAATCTCATCCCAAAACCAGCCCAGCTCATCCCTGCCTCTCTGACTTGTCCATCTTTTCTCTCAACAATCCGGTCCTCCTACCTCAACCCCCGCCACCACCTCCTACCAACAGGCAGGCTATGCAGGCTAGCTCAATTGAACACATAGAACACGGAAGAGTACAGCACAGGCTCTTCAGCCCACAATGTTGTGCCAAAATATTATCCTACACTAAGATCAAACTACCCTGCGTAGTCTATATTTTACGATCATCCTCGCAACTGTCCAAGACTCGGTTAAATGTCCTGAATGTATCTGACTTGAATACCACCACCAACAGAGCATTCCATGCACCCACCACTCTCTGTGTGAAGAACCTACCTCTGACATCGCCACAATACCTTCCTCCAATCACCTCAAAAGTATGCCCCCTCATAATAATCACTTCTGCTCTGGGAAAAGGTCTCTGAGTATCCATGCTATCTATGTCTCTCATCATCTTATTTACTTATATCAAGTCACAGCTCATCCTTCTTTTCTCCAAAGAGAAAAGCCCGAGCTCCCTCAACCTTTTCTCTCAAGACTTGCCCTCCAGTTCAGGCAGCATCGTGGTAAATCTCCTCTGCACCCACACGGAAGCTTTCACATCCTTCCTATAATGAGGCGATCAGAAATGAAGACAATATTCAAAGTGTCGTCTAACGAGTGTTTTAAGCAACTGCAGTATATCCTTGCGGCTTTTAAACTCACTTCCCTTGCCAATGAAAGCCAACACACCATACACCTTCTCAACAGCACTATTAATTTGGGTAGCAACTTTGACAGACCTATCGATGTGGACCTCAATGTCCCTCCGTTTCTCCACATTAGCAAGAACATTAGGTTAACCCTGAATTCTGTATTTAAAGCCAACCTTTCAAAATGAATGACTTCACACTTTTCCACGTTGAATTCCATCTGCCACTTCTTTACCCAGCTTTTCATCCTGTCAATGACCCATTGCAAAATCCAACAGCCCTCCACACTACCCACCATGCCACCAACCTTCGTGTCATCATCAAACTTACTAACCCATCTTTCCACTTCCTCATCCAAGTCATTTATAAAGACCAGAAAGAGTGGGGGTCCCAGAACAGATTCTTTCAGAGCACCACTGATTGCCGAGCTTCAGGCTGAATAATCTCCATCTATTACAACCCTCAGGCTTCCATTCTGTATCCAGACAACCAAATTTCCATGAATCCCATGTCTGCTAGCTTTCTAAATGAGCCTACCTTGCGGAACAAAATCAATTGCTTCTCTAAAATCCATATGCACCACATCCATTGCTTGATCTTCATCAATGTCGTTTGCCACATCCTCAAAGAATTCAGTAAGGCTTCTGAGGCATGATCTGCCCCTCAGAAAGCCACACTGACTATTTCTAATAAAATTGTGCAGGTCCAAATAATCACAAACACTGTCTGTCAGAATCCTCACCACTGATTTGCCCACCGCAGAATGACTGACTCTTCTGTAATTCCCAGGATTATCCCTATTCCCTTTCTTGAACAAGAGAATAACATTTGCCATTCTCCAATCATTTGGTATTACTCCAGTAGGCAGTGAGGACGCAAAAGCCATCACCAAAGGCAAATCATTCTTTCCCTCGCTTCATCCTCCTTCCTAACATCAACCTGTTTGAGTGTATCTGTCTTTTTCATGTTATCCTCACAAATGTTAAGGCCCCTCTCACTGGTGAATACTGCAGCAACGTATTCATCAAGGCCCTCCCCTAACATGTCTGACTCTGAGCGCAAGTTCCCTCCCACTATCCCTGGTAGGCACCACTGTTACTCTGACCATCCTCTTGTTTCTCACCTTAATATAGAATGCCTTGGGATTTTCCTTCATCCAACTGTGGATCCGTGGGGATTGTGAAAGGAGTTACAATTCCCCATCGAAGTTGCAAACACATCGGTGCAATCATATCCTGAAGAAACTGTTGACTTGCTTGATGTGTGAGAAGGCATTCACAGCGGTTTCACACCGGAAAGGGGCTGTTTCCCTACTGTGGGAGTGGTAAGGAATTCATTCAGCCATCCCACATGCTGGCTCACCAATGGGTCCACACTGGGGAGAGACCATTGACCTGCTCCGAGTTTGGACAAAGATTTGTCCCGGTCATTCAGCCTGTTGAAACCCCAACATGTTCACTCTGAACAGAGTTAAATGTACAGATTATGGGAAGTGCCATAAAAGCTCAGAGGGGCCGATGTACTTTCAACATGCTCACACTGAAGGGAAACCGTTTATGTGCTCTCACTGTGGGGCTGGGTTCAGGGCATCATCAAACCTCACTGTACACCAGCAAATACACTCTGGGGAGAGGTCATTCACCTACTCTGTGTATGGGAGAACATTCACTCAGTCATATAGCTTGAAGAAACACCAGTCTTTTCACAAGAAACTGCAGTAATTGGATATTTCTTTTGCTTGTTCATGGGATCATGGCATCAGAAGCTCAGCAAACTTTTATCGTCTGTTCTAACTGCCCAGAGGATGGTTCAGAATCAAACTAATGGTTATAGCATGGATTCATATGGAGGTCAGAATAACAATGGTTCCCAGACCCAATGACACTGAGTTGATTTTCTGGTCTCTTGTCCCGTTTCTGGAACAATAGTGAATAAATTGGTGCAATTGATTTAAAAGTGAAAGATCAAAATGTTATTTTTCTCTCTGATTCAGTGTGCCCTGCTGTTTTCTCAGTTGGTATTGACAACCTCATGGCCCTCACACCATCACCTGTTCCGAAAAGTGTTACTGGAAAGAGGGAATGGTCAACTGCATCTGGTCACTCAAAAGGTCACTGGACCTGAAAGGGTAACTCGGATTTCTTTCATAGATGCTGCTGGGCCTGCTGAATTTTTCCAGCAATTTCTGCTTTTGTTTCTGATTTCTCTGCATTTGCAATTAATTTTGCAATTTTCTTTTTCAATATTCACCTTGTCTGTTTCAGAGGAGCCTCATTGATAGGTTTGGTCGGTTTTGAGAATTGAAAGTTAAGCCACAGATCAGGCAATGATCTAATTGAATGACAGAACAGGTTTGACGGGCCGAATGGTCTACTCCTGTTCCGATAAAAGTTTTCCATCTGCAGCATGTGGTATTATGTCCCCTCATTCTTCACTTCACATCCCTGACTGTTACACTATGTGCTATTACTGGCTGAGCAAATCTCCTGTGTTTGAACTCAGTCTGTTACTATTCAGTGCCCCATCTTCGCCTGCCCGGGTTTGACTCTCATCACAGAATTTTGTCTCGACTGCAGAAATTCAACAAAGATCCTCAGGCAGCACCTTCCAAACACATCACCACTTCCATCTGGAAGAACAAGGGCAGCAGATATATGGGAAGATCACCACCTCCTCGTTCCCCTCTAAGTCACTCACCATCCTGACTTGGAAATATATCACCGTTCCTTCACTGTCGCTGGTTTAAAATCCTGGAATTCCGTCCCTAATAGCATTGCAGATCACAACACAGCAGGAGGACTGCAGCAGTTCAGGAAGGCAGCTCACCACCATCTTCCGAAGGGCAACTACAGATGGGCAAGAAAACCTGGCCAGCCAGGGACGCCCACATCCCACACATTAGTTAAAGAAAAACTGTGTGAACAGTCACAACAGGAGGATCCTGGAGTCTCATTCCCCTGGAACAAAAACAAAGTTGCTGGAATAGCTCAGCTGGTCTAGAAGCCTCTGTGACCCTTCCTCATGTCCCTGGGATCTAACAAACCGGTTTATAACAGATTCTGAGCAAGGTGGAGGTGAGACAAGGGCGAAAAGGCAGATGTCACAGGGGGAAGGCAGGAGAGATTAAATTGCAGAAATGTTATTCGTCCCTCAATGCTGCAGGGAATGGAGTTAGGGCTGGAAATGAAAAAATAACAAAAGATGTGCCTGGAGCCAGGTGTGCAGTGGACTCAGAAACAAATTGAAACCAGAAATATTAACAAATTGGAGCAGAGTTCACAGTCTGAAATTGTTGATCTCAATGATGAGCCCAGAAAGCATTTGCAGTTTGTTTCTGATGATGGTTATAACCCTAAAATTGAACTGGAGTTTTGTACACTAGAGAAATGTAAAATAAGTCAGTTTTGCCACAAACACATCGTTGTAGATTGTTGTATTTGTCCTGAGGGTAGAACAGCACCTGGAGCTCAGAAAGGACAATCTCAGTGTGGGGTTGGGGATCATATGCAGCAACAGAACTTTAGCTGGGACACATCCTTCAGGGTCACACTGAGGGGTCAGATGGCACTTACTCTTTCACGTCTCTATTCACTGACAGCCAAGCCACGGTGTGGGTTAATCCTGGTGTGTGTAAGAAATGTGTCCCAGCTACTGTCTTCCATGGCTCACAGCACCTTGACACGGAACAGAATCTCGTTTCCAACTAAATTTCGAGTCAGGGGAAGTACAACGGTGAATGTTGGAAATGTGTTTCTAATCAGATATTAGTGTAAATCAATCATCTGTTCCTGACTGGAAGTGAACTGTCGAGTTCAGGTTGAGGTTTCCTCTACATTGGTAAAGATAAAACAGTATTTCGTAGCCGTACAACACTGATGCCCAGAACAGTGGGAGCAGGGGTATGATCAGCCTGCCCCTGCCTCTGCTGTAACCACACAGAATGCGCCAGGGTGACGTGAGAGAAGGGTTTGGGTTAGAAATTATATTTCACCAACAGTGGTGACACAGGTAGTGTCGACAAAAAGTTAATTCTCATTTTCAGTATCGGTACGTAATGTAGATGAATTGGCCAGGAAAGAATGAAGAGGGGTTAGTGTTGCCAATGAGAAGAAGCTTTTCTGAAGGAGTCTCTCTGAGACTTTATCACTTTCTGCTGCTAACTCCAGGAGACGTCTGTTATTCCCACTTTGTTATCATTTTCCAACTTGACTACCTTCCATTCACTTGTCTGATCCAGCGATAACTGCCATAAACAAATATTTCACTTTGTAGACAGCTTCATATGAAAATGTTCTTTTTTATTTCAAAAGCCTTCCATTGGGTTTAGTACAATTGAACACAAAACAGCCCTCTTGATTTGCACCTCAATGACATCCAGGTACTCCCTACACCACTGATAAAAAGTGGCAGCAGCCACTGCACTAGGATGCACTGCAGTGACTCAGCAAGGCTCCTCCAACAGTACCTTCTGAATCTGCAGTCTTTAACATCCAGAAGGACAAGGGCAGCAGTCACATGGGAACGCTACCACCTGCTAGATCTCCTCTAGGCCACATACTGTGCTGTCCTGGAAATATGACATGGAGATACTGGGGATGGTGTGGGTGGACAAAGTCAGAAGTCAGATGACACCAGCTGATAGATCAACAGGTTTATTTGAAAATACAATCTTTCTAAATGCTGCACCTGACTTTATCACTTTCTCATGAAGTATAACAGAGTAATAAAGTAGCACTTCACCTGATGAAGGAGGAATACCCTGAAAGCTTATGATTTCAAATAAACCTGTTGGACTTTCACCTGATGTTGTGTGACTTCTGACTTTGACCTGGGAATATATCATGTTCCTTCTGCGTTGCTTGGTCAAATTTCTGGAAGTCTCCCTTAATGGAACTGTGGATCTAACAACAGTATATGGACTATTGATCCCATCCTCTCCTGAGTGGTTAGCGATAGGCAATAAATCTGACCCAACCCAGCAATGCCAAAGTTTCATAAGCAAATAAAATTATTATCATATTTAAATATATGCTCATTAGCAAGAAAACCAGAACAGAATATTTACAGACCACATGTTGAAGTGATGTGGTTCTCTTTATCACCCTTCTATCATTTGCACTTTGTTATTTTCCAGTTCTATTCTGGCCCCTGCTGGGGTCACATCGATTTGACCTGTTCTTCCCCTGAGGAGTGCCATGAGTTGATAAATTACTCTGTACACAGATACGTGAGCTTCAAGCAACAGATCAAATGTGGGTGTAAAGATTCTCCAATCTTTTTATTCGCCTGTGTCCTAAACGTGGGCAGTTCTTAATGATCCCAATCTAAGTGTATAACCCCTTCCTTTTGAACCTCACTGACTTCCTGACCATTCCCTGTGGGTTGAATTCTCTCCGGATTGTTTATGGTCAGTTTCTCTCAGGAGAACGTGTCACTGTCTTGATGATATCACAATGCTGTCTCGTTACCCTCGGCAACATTAGCCATTTCATGTCCGGCTGTTTCTCAAGGAGCTGCATGTGTTGTGACCCTCTCTGCAGTGCAGGTTCACTGTGAATATACATGCTATTTCTTTCAAGTATAGCATATTATACCTGCACATCGACTGATAGCCCAACATCATGCCACATACTAAAATTCAGGTGTATTTATCAAAATGGATGTCTGTCTCAACATCTTCCCATGTGGTGCTGATCTGTCAGGTAGTGACCTGATTATCAAATGTGGTTTCCGAGAACAAAATTAAAACAAATACAAAATGTAAGTTTTAACAAGTAAAGATATCAAGTTATTGATATCATCTCAACATTCCATGTTTTAACTGCAACATAGGTGGATACTAGATTGCAACGCTCTCCTGAACGACACCTGAAATTAATTATCCCAGTTCGTTTATCATCCTGAACAACATATTCATTATTTTCTTTTTTAAATTGGAGGTTCCTTGATGCATATAAACTTGCAGGGTTGTTTCGATTGAGCAATGACGAACATTTATTCTAAACAGAGCCAACATGACATCAGAAGGCTGAATTGTCTCTCTCTCTGCTCGACCGCAATGACTCTAGGATCCAACGAGAACAAGATCAGCTGCTCCAGTCTCTCCAACCAACTGAAGTCCTGAATCCCTGATGACATTCCTGTAATTCCAGTCTCAAACTTCTCTCTGAACTTAACGCCTTTCTGCAAAGGCATAGCCCATGTTTGCGCACCTTTACGCAGAGATAGAATTGAAAAGGAGGAAAATGATGTTGCACTTATTTGAAACCAAGGTTTGACTCCACTGGGAGCACTGTCAACATTTGTCATGCCATTTGGTCAAAGCAAACAGACGCACTGGAAATGTGTCACGCTGATTCAAAAAGACACTGTCAAAACAGAAAACATGGAACCCTCAGGCAAGTCTGGGGAGCTTTTCTCCAGAAAAGAGAAGATTAAAGGATGATCTAATGGAAGCCTTTAAAATGATGAAGGGTTTAAAAACCCAATAGTGGTTGTATGAGAAACCTCTTTACCCTGCGACAGGTCAGAATGTGCAACTCACTCCAATAGCACGAGATGGAGGTGAACAGTGGAATATATTTGAGAAGTTGGATGCGTACGTGAGGGAGAAAGGAATAGACAGATCTGTTGATGGGCAGACAAAAGGGAAAGATGTGGAGCATAAATACTGACAGAGACTAATTGAGTTGATTAGGCGAGAGACTCAATGGATCAAAGACAAACATATGTATTTCTGATCGAATTGGAGTGGTGAGGAAAGCATTGTTTCACATCCAGGAAAAATTAAATTTACTTCATCGTTTCTTTGAGAATGCACAATCCCAGACTCAAAGCACATCAGGCTCACTGGAAGCAAAGTGGTGAGAGTGGCCAGTCCAGCAGAAAGAAACCGTCTGTCTCTCCCAGTTACTTACTGTCAGAATCAACATGGCTCGGATGTGATTTTCCCTCATTTTCAATTCAATTCATGGGATTTAGTATCACTGTCGAGGTCAGCACTTATTGCCCATCCCAGTTGTCCTCCTTGAGAAGATGGTGGTTTCTGGGACTGCAGTCTTTGATGTGTACGGTCACCCACAATGTTGTTTGGGAGAAGTTCCTGGATTTTGAATCATTGAGAGTAAAGGAACAGACAATATGGAAGAATGTGATATTCAAGTCCCAGGTATTTCAGTGACTCCATTACATCTTCATGTGGTGGCCACTTTGAGATTTCTGTTTGCAAATCTTCCCTTTCTAGCACCCTGTTAATGAGAATCGTGTGCAGTATTGAGAAGAGCATGCTGGAGCATATACGCCCCATGTAACTGCTTCACTCGTTTTTCTAGGCAATAGATACTTTCGGTTTGAAATGACTGTCTAGCAGCAGATATAATGCAAATTAACAGCAGATCCAACTCCTAGGATTATTTGTAAACTTTCTTGTACTTCGACAGACTAGATAGCTGCATGAATCCTTTCCCTCACTTAGAACATATGAATGGCTTCTCCCCAGTATGCACTCGCTGGCGTACCTGTAGGCCAGATGGATCTCTGAACTGATTCCCACACGTGGAGCATTAGAAGGATCTCTTCCCTGTGTGGATGCAGATGGTGGTATTTGAATTCAATAATTATCTGGAATTAAGTATCTAATAATGACTGTGAATCAATTGTCAATTGATGGAAAAACTCATCTGGTTCACTAATGTCTTTCAGGGAAAGAAATTGCCATCCTTACCTGGATTGCAATACATGTAACTCCAGACCTGCAGCAATGTGGTTGACTTTGAACTGCCCTCTGGGCAATTAGAGATGGGCAATAAATGCTGCCTAGCCAGCGATGCCCTCATCGTATGAATGGGTAAAAACAAATTCAGAGCAGGTGTATAGCCTCTCTCCAGTGGCAGAACATTGGCGTTTCCACATAGCAGATGAACCAAGGAATCCCTTCCCACAATCAGATCAGATGAATGGTCTCTGCCTCATGTGACTGCATTGATGAAACTCCAGCACTGACAGGCAATGGAATCCTTTCTCACATTTCCATGGTTCTCCATTTTACAGGAGATCTTGTGTCTCTCTAAGTTCCTGCTGTGAATGGTGTGATGTTTCTTTCAGACTAAGTAAAGGTATATCAGTTCGCTGGAAGTCTGTGGCTTGGGTGTATGTGTTTCAGTACATTTCCAGACAAACTGTTGTTTCAAATCTTTTGAAACAGATAGACATTTCTTGATCTATGGTTTCAAGCCAATGATATTCAAGTGTGGCTGCTTTCAGAGACTCTATTAGATCTTAACGTGATGGTTGTTTTGAGACTTTTGTCTGAAAATCTTCCGTTTCTACCATCCTGCAAAAAGATGATGATGATAATAATAATAATAATAATAATAATAATAATAATAATAACTATTATTATTATTGCTGTTGATGCTAGTATTATTGTTATTATTATAATTGTTGTTGTTATTGTCAGATTAGAAATTAAATTAAATAATCAAAAGTCAAATCTAATTGCCCATCACTTCTTTTCTGGACAGATTCTGCTCCCTCCCTGGATTCACTTCCTTTCCTTTCAGCTGCTGCAAGTAAATCATTTCACCCCAGAATGAAGAAAAAATGAAATCGGAATAATTTCCTCAAAGAAATCGCGGACAGGAGGAAATTTCAGTCTGGGTGAATCAGTGTGACTAAGCCCATGCCCGCTGAAATTGGGGGGCCGAGTGAATCCCTTTCCAAACATGGAGCAAG